>NC_034409.1:191862654-192134107 GCF_002078875.1 Numida meleagris | reverse complement strand
CGGCGCTGACCGAACCTTTGATCCCGCAGAGAGGAAGCGCGGGGTTCGCTGGTCACCCTCCGCCGGGATCTGCATTTCGACTCTTTCAGCTTCCAGGACCTGAGCACCAACTTCACCTGCGTGGTGCTCAGCCCCGCCGGCGTGGACGTCAGGGAGCTGAACTGGGGCCCACCCGGAGCCACCCCCAGCAACGGGGGTGGGGGGATGGGCTGAAGACCGAGCAGAACTCGTGGCGGGTGGGAGCCCTGCGGTGCGGGGCCAGGGCTGCCCCATGGGGCGCTGTGGGGGGGTCCCGGTGCCCCCAGCTCAACGAGCTGCGGGGCTGAGCGGCTTCCTTAAAGCGACGGCGGCTGCCCGGCGAGCGCCGTGTGCCGGGCTGGGAGAGCCACAGGCAATAAAAGCGATAAAAGCAAGGCTTTTATTTCATTTTTCTGGAAGAACCGTGCGCCGTCCTCCGTTGCTGTTCCACGTCCAGCAGCGCGCACCGAAAGCGGTGGCAGCGGGGAAGCAGCGCCCGCAGCTCCCGTGAAATGCGCTGCCGCGTTCCTGCCCTCGCGTGCCCGCGTTGGGGCGGTGTAAAGCTCAGGGAGCACCCACGGCTGCCAGGGCTGCGGCTGCCAGGAGGAGCACCCAGAGCTGCGGGGCTTCCCCAGGGATGCTCCTGCCTGCAGAGGATGGGGATGAGCATTAATGGCCTCGGGGGCTGCACGCGGTGCCCAGCCTGGGCCAGGGGCCGGGGGCCGGGGGCTCCTCTTACCTGCATTGAAAACACACAGCCGCTCCTTGCACCTTTTCTCTGCAAAGAGACCGAGAGCGCTGCAGGGCTGCGGCACAGCGTGTGTCGCCCCGCTCTGCACCCCATGCTCTATGCCGGGACAGACGACCCCCACTGCACTGCACGCCCCAGCAGAGCTGCAATGAGCGGGGGCCTGGCCTCCAGTTCCCCGTGGGCTCCCCATTGCCCAAGCTCCCCACCTCCCCACGGCCCCAGCCTGCACACCCGACCCACGCTCCCGGGCCTCAGTCTCCCCGATGCGCCCCAAGCTCCCCATGCTGGAGCAGCGCTCTGCAGTGGAAGGCGGAGGAGCTGGGCTGATTCAGCCTGGAGAAGGGAGGTCTCTGGGAAACCCCACTGCGGCCTTCTGGTGCTGGCAAAGAGCTCTGAGCAGGAGGGAGAAGGACTTTGGTGTGGGGCCCTGGGCAGCCTGACCCAGAGTGACGCAGGCAGGATGCACAAGAGGGCTGGTGCTGGCTGCACTGCAAGGCGCCTTCCAACCCATGTAGCCCTACGATCCCATGGAGGTCCTGCCATCACCACGAGACTCCCCTTCACCCTATAGAGCTGGTATTGTTGGGCCACCCTCTCTGCCCCACGGCTGCAGGGATGCAGGGAGCACAGAGCTGCCCAGTGCCCCAGCTCAGCCCCACTGCCCCGACCATGCCAGCAGCCCTTACCCTTCACGAACTCGCAGTTGTAGGTGCTGTTGTTCCCCTGGGAGCGGAGCTGGATGAAGGTGATGCCTCTGCTGTTGGTGATGTTGGTGACCCTGAAGTGCTCGAAGGGTGGGATGAGGACTTTGTCCTCAGCGGGGAAGGTGGTGAAGTTCAGCAGGCGTGCGCCGTAGCAGGTCTCCACCGAGAAGAACGTGTTCGGGCCGTACTCTCTGGGCAGGTTCCTCTGGAGGGAGGAAAAGAAGAACTGGCCGAAGCGCACCGTGCTGCCTCGCCGTGCCGTGAAGCGGGTGCCCCTGACGCCGCGGTAGACGTGGTGGCATCGCGGGGGCTGGGATTCGCGCAGTGTGTGCAGGGCTCTGCTCAGGAGGAAGTGCAGCGTCTTGAAGGGGAAGGAGCGCAGGTAGTGCTGCCGGGAGCGCCCGCCCGTGAGCGTGGCCGCATTGAACTCGTGGTACAGGTTCCCCTGCAGCATGTACGCCAGCATGGCCGTGGCCTGATCCCATCCCAGCGCCGGTGGGCGGGCGGCACGACCCCATCGGCTCTGCCATTCCGCAGCCGCCCTTCTCCAGTCGGTGGCGTGGATGCTGTCGAACTCGGTGCGGTTCAGCTCCTCCAGCTCAGCCTCCATCATGCGGCCGCAGCCCTGGTACTGGTCGTCAAAGGAGCTGAGGGCCATGTCCATCGCCACCTCCTTGACGGGGCTGAGCTTGCCGCCGGCAGCAAACGCGCCGGCCCAGGTGCTGAGCAGCAGCACCCAGCCCAGGGTTTGGTGCTCCATGTGCAGAAGGACGCAGCGTCCAGCTGCAGGGACAGCGGTTCCCCCAGCACGGCCCCACCAGCCCGGAGCTTTGTCCCCACTCTGCTCGGTGTGGATCTGGCTGCTCTGGCTTGTGTGCCACGGTTCTTTATACACCGACCGCCCATAACCTCTGAGAAATGCTGCTGCTGCTGCTGCTGAGTTCTTGCTGCGCGCTCAGCCATGAGGAAATGCCCTTTTAGCAATCGTCCTCACTTTCGATGCGTGTGAGTTCCATTGCCACATGCAGTCATCTCGGTTCCCCAGGTCTTCCTTTACTCCTGAGTAATGGCAGCATCAGCACAATGTGGAGGAGATCCGAGACGGCCAGCACAGCTTCACCAAGGGAACGCCGTGCCTGGCCCACCCGGCGGCCTTTTGTGATGGAGGGACAAAGGGAGGGTGATTGGTGTCACCTACCTGGGCTTGTGCAAGGCCTTTGGCGTGGCCCCCCACCACGTCCTTACCTCTAAATTGGAGAGAGCTGGGTTGGAAGGGCGGGCGATGCGGTGGATGAGGAATTGGGTGCATGGCTGCAGCCTGAGGGTGGTGGTCAGTGGCTCCGTGTCCAGGTGGGGTGGGGATGGGTGGTGGCCCCCAGGGGTCCGTCTTGGAGTGGAGTAAGCGGGTTGCAGCGGTCACACAGTGGGCTCAAATTGGAAAGCTTCGTTGTCCAGGGATCTTGGAAATGATCATGGACTGGACAAAGGCAAAGATTTTGGAATATCACCAGAGGATGAGGTGATGGGTGCCTATGGATGGGCTCAGGATTGAGGGGTGGACTTGACCATGGATGCTATTGCACAGGTTATCCATGAACGTGAAACACAAGCTGTAATTAAGCAAGTCAAGCGGATAAAGACCCTTTGGAATGGAGGACGATGGCTGACATAGAAACTCAGGGAAGCCTGGAGGTGCATCGTATCACATCCCACACACTCGCCACGGCAAACGCCACGTGCTTTCAATGGTGGGGGCAACCACCGGTGGTGCTGAGCTCTACTTCTTTTCTCCTTTTTCCCAATGAAAAAAGTGAGCGAAGGGGTTGAGCTGCTGCTGGTAACACCACAACCCCGTGGCTGTGCTCCCCGGCACTGAATGGCCCTGATATTGAGGTGTGGGCTCTTGGCCAGCCCCCCAGTCCCAGTGCTGGGATGGGAGCACTCAGGGCTTGGCTGGGGGCTTCCTTCCTTTGTTCCTTCCTTTGTCCCCTGTGAGCCGCGGTCAATGGCCCCGGTGCTGCTTCCTGCGGTGTCACTGCTGGTGTGGGGACGCTCCCTGTGCCTTTCACTTTCGCTTATGGGAAAGGGAGAGGGACAGCGTGAAGGAGGGTGGTGAAGGGAGGAGGGGGGGTGAAGCAGGCAGGGGAGGCAGCGGGGTGATCCCGAGCACACTGGGCTGTGCCCACCTCCCTGTGCCCCTGCGCTGCTGCTGAGCAGTGCTGCACAGAGCTGAGGATGTTTCAGGTTTCAGCATCTCGTGCTGTTGCACCAGACTGGGGGGGGACTGGGGGCACAAGGAGCGGGGAGGGGACAGAACTGGGACAGCTGATCTTGACTGGCCGAAGGGATATCCCATACCATATGGAAACACGAGAAAAAGGCTGGAAGAGGGTGAGGAGTCGGTGGTGCAGGTGTCTGCAGCTCGAGGGAACCGCTGCCCCTGCGGCCAGACACCTGGGTCTGATTCGGTGACTTTATCTCCTTCTCCAGTACATAAGAGTTTTGGTCAGGCAGGGACGGCTCGACTTCAAACTCCGGGTGTTGACTAACCAGGTGGCCTTTGCTAAATGTGTCCCAGTGTCTGAGCGTCCCAATGCCCGTTGCTCTCGGTGCAGTCTGTACCAGCCGGTGGCATCATTTGATTTTCCCGGAGGCTGGTCCATGAGAAGGGTTGAGATGGCCCCGCTCACTGCCACGTTCTTTGGCCCAGGTATGGAGGAGATTGCTTCAGAAATGAAAGCCATCGCACTATTCAGCTCTTCTTAGGGAGCCATGTCACCACTGGACTTGCTTTTCAAGGCCCGGAATAGGGTTCTGGTTGGCGGCACATGTAGACTAGAGCGAGGATAACTGATGAAAGGGTATTTCCTGATGATGTGCACGCAGCCATTTGCAACAACTCCGCAGCAATAGATATTCCGAGAGGTGGCAAACGTAATTATAAATAACCCAGTGGAGCAGGCCAGGGTTACTATAAAAAGCCAGAGCAGCCGCGCTCATGTGTCACGGGGCACATGTTGTGAGGAGCTGGGGCAAAGCTTGCTGCAGCTCCGGGGCTGGTGGGGCCGTGCTGGGGGAAGCACTGCTCGTGCAGCTGGGCACCTGGGTCCTTCTGCACATGGAGCAGCTCGCCCTGGGCTGGGTGCTGCTGCTCAGCACCTTGGCCAGCGCGTTGGCCACCGGTTGCAAGCGAGACCTGGGTCCCGTCAAGGAGGTGGCGATGGACATGGCCCTCAGCACCTTTGATGACCAGTACCAGGGCTGCAGCCGCATGATGGAGGCTGAGCTGGAGGAGCTGAACCGCACCGAGTTCGCCAACGAGGTCTATGCCGACGGCTGGAGAAATGCCGCCATGGAGTGGCGAAATCGATGGGGTCACGCCGCCCGCCCACCGGCGTTGGGACGGGATCAGGCCACGGCCATGCTGGCGTACACGATGGAGGGGAAACTGTATCACGAGTTCAACGCGGCCACGCGAGGGGATGGCATCTCCCCGCAGCGCTACCTACGCTCCTTCCCCTTCAAGACGCTGCACTTCCTCCTGAGCAGAGCCCTGCACACACTGCGCGAATCCCAGCCCCAGCGATGCCACCACGTCTACCGCGGCGTCAGGGGCACCCGCTTCACGGCACGGCGAGGGAGCACGGTGCGCTTTGGCCAGTTCACCTCCTCCTCCCTCCAGAAGAAGGTCGCTGAGTCTTTTGGCCAGGACACCTTCTTCTCGGTGGAGACCTGCTATGGCGTGCCCATCCAGAATTTCTCCACCTTCCCCGGTGAGGATGAAGTCCTCATCCCACCCTTTGAGCACTTCAAGGTCACCAACATCACCTACAACGAAGGCAGAACCTTCATCCAGCTCCGCTCCCAGGGGAACAACAGCACCTACAACTGCGAGTTCGTGAAGGGTAAGGGCTGCTGGCGTGGTCCAGGCAGTGGGGCTGGGCTGGGGCACAGCCCTGGGCAGCTCCGCGTTCCCTGCATCCCTGCAGCCGTGGGGCAGAGAGGGTGGCCCAACAATACCAGCTCTATAGGGTGAAGGGGAGTCTTGTGGCGATGGCAGGACCTCCATGGGATCGTAGGGCTACATGGGTTGGAAGGCGCCTTGCAGTGCAGCCAGCACCAGCCCTCTTGTGTGTCCCGGCCACGTCACTCTGGGTCAGTCTGCCCAGGGCCCCACACCAAAGTCCTTCTCCCTCCTGCTCAGAGCTCCTTGCCAGCACCAGAAGGCCGCAGTGGGGTTTCCCAGAGCCCTCTCTTCTCCAGGCTGAATCAGCCCAGCTCCTCTGCCTTCCACTGCAGAGCAGTGCTCCAGCATGGGGAGCTTGGGGCGGATCGGGGAGACTGAGGCCCGGGAGCGTGGGTCGGGTGTGCAGGCTGGGGCCGTGGGGAGGTGGGGAGCTTGGGCAACGTGGAGCCCACGGGGAACTGGAGGCCAGGCCCCCGCTCATTGCAGCTCTGCTGGGGCGTGCAGTGCAGTGGGGGTCGTCTGTCCCGGCATGGAGCATGGGGCGCAGAGCGGGGCGATGCATGCTGTGCCGCAGCCCTGCAGCGCTCTCGGTCTCTTTGCAGAGAAAAGGTGCAAGGAGCGGCCGTGTGTTTTCAGCGCAGGTAAGAGGAGCCCCCGTTCCCTGGTCCCTGGCCCAGGCTGGGCTCCGCGTGCAGCCCCCGAGGCCATTAATGCTCGTCCCCATCCTCTGCAGGCAGGAGCATCCCTGGGGAAGCCCCGCAGCTCTGGGTGCTCCTCCTGGCAGCCGCAGCCCTGGCAGCCGTGGGAGCCCCCTGAGCTTTACAGCACGCTGCTGCCGTCCCTCGGAGCCAGACTCCTCTCCGTGACGTTCCCACCAGGCCTGGTGGCCCCAGATCCTGCTTGAGCTTTTCACCGGTGCTTGTGCTGCTGCTGTGATGCCCACCGAAGGCTGAGGACATCTTTGCTTGCAGATGCTGCCATGCTCACCTCCACAGTGCGGTCACCTCCACAGTGAGGTCACTTCCAAGCACCGAGCTGTGGGGCACAGCCAGGCTGCCCTTGCCCCCTCCCTGCAGCAGAGCCCGTGGGACCTGGATCGCAGGGCACAGAGCAGCTCTCTACCCACCTCCCTGCTGCGGTTCTGCTGCTCTCCTTCCCCTGCACCCCCCCATGGCTTTGCAGAGCTCTAAGTTCCTCAGGCTCCCCATTCTCCCAGATGTCCCTGAGTTCCCCAAGGACAGGGATGTTCCCTCCTTCCCAGCCCTGCTGGCAGCCCATACCCTTCTTGAGCTCGCAGATGTAGGTGCTGTTTTTCTGCTGGAGGTGGTGATGGATGAAGGTTTTTCCTTTGTTTTTTTATGGTGAAGTTGATGACCTCAGTGGTCTCAAAGAGTGGGAGGAGGACTTTGTCCTCATCAGTGTGCAAAGAGAAGTCTTTGATGGGGAGGCCATAGCAGGGCTCGACTGAGAAGAAGGTATCCTGGTCAAAAGAGTCATGCACCTTCTTCTGGAGGGAGGAGGAGGTGAACTGGGCAAAGTGGACCACGGTTGTGCTGCAAAGTGGGTGTTCCTGATGCTGTGGCAGACGTGGTGGCAGTGATGGGGCTGGGATTCCCGCAGGGTCTGGCTCAGCAGGACGTGCGGTGTCTTGGCGAGGAAGGTAGAAGCACAACGGCCCTTCTGGTGCTCGGTGCGGGGTCTGGAGGGCTGAGATGATGGCAGATCTGAGCAGAGCCCATTAGAGCAATCAGAAGCCCTCCTCTCACCCTTGGAGTGCGCTGAGGTCACCAACTTCACCTCCAACAAAAGCAGAAGCCTCATCCAGCTCCGCTCCCAGGAGAGGAACAGCACCTGCAGCTGGGAGCTCGTGAACGGTAAGGGCTGCCGGTGGGGTGGGGGCCAGCGGGAGATGGGGCTGGGGCACAGCCCTGGGCAGCTCTGCGCTCCCTGCAATCTTCCCACCATGGCTGGAGGGGATCAGGGGACAGATTGTGTGGCCCCATCCCCCTGGCAGCGTCATCGTAGAGTCATGGAATGATTTGGGTTGGAACGGACCCTAAAACCCATCCAATTCCTACCCCTGCCATGGGCTGGGTGACCCCTTCCAGCTCAGGCTGCTCAGGGCCCGAACCATGACCTTGGGCACCTCCAGGGATGGGGCACCCCTGGCTTCTGTAGGCAGCCTGTGCCAGGGCCTCCCTGCCCTCTGAGTGAAGATTTTCCCCCTAGCATCTAGTCTAGATCTCTGTTTTTAATTTTGAACCGTTCCCATTGTCCTATCACACTCTTCCTGCATTAGAAGGCAGACTCCCTCCTGTTTATAGGCTGTCTTTCAGTGATGGGAAGCCGCAGTGAGGTCTCATCGTAAAATCACTGGATAGCCCAAGTTGGAAGGGACCCATAACAATCATGACCATCCATGAATCGTAGAATCAGGGAATAATAGAATCACGGAATCATGGAATCATAGAATCATAGAAATATGGAACCATAGAAATATGGAATCATAGAATCATGGAATCATGGAATCATGGAAACATAGAAACATAATATCATAGAATCCTGGAATCATAGAATCATAGAATCATGGAATCATGGAATCATAGAATCATAGAATCATGGAAACATAGAATCATAGAACGGGTTGAGTTGGAAGGGATCTCCAAGACCATGCAGTTTCAACCCTCCTGCCCCAGGTAGGATTTGCCAACCTCTGCCATGTCGATTCATCCAGCACCTTCTATCCTGGAGCATGTTGAATGGCTTTGCTTGGAGTTTTGGTTTTATACCTGATCCAAAACAGCACAACACATTCCCAGAGGTGCTGCAACAACATTCAGAGGGCAAAACAACACCTTGATAAGTCCTGATTAAGGAAGATACAAGCATCCTTCACCCTAAAAAAATAACTCATCGCCCAGAAACGGCTTGCGGCGCTTTCCAAGCTGAGAAGGCTTTGTGGGGTTCTTTGAACAAGCCTTGATTTTGTTAAACTTTTCCTGATAAGAGCTTTTCTTTATGGCCACGAGGTGAAGCGATAGCATCCTTCTGAAGGGAGCTTTTCAGCTCCTGCCGCTCCGCCCCCCTCCAACTGCTTCCCGCAATAAGCTTTGCTTTTCATTTTTTTTTTCATCAAGCCAACTCAAACAGCTTCTAAACTAACTGGCAGCACTCTCACAGGAGGAAGTGGGATCAAATGTCTTTCCTGAAGAAAAAAAGTGAGGTTCACATACTCAGATTGCACTGTAACGCAGTGGGTGAGACTGTCATAGCAAATTGAGTGCTGCATCCCCAGAGTTCGTCGGTATCTTAGATCCACGCATCCATCGTTGTCTGAAAATAAGGCAAAAATCAACAGGTTGTAAAGGAAGTAGGAAAAAATGTGGATTTGCTATCAAAGAAAAGCTTTCTAGGGGAGTTAGGGAGGTTGGAACAGATTGACTTCGTTGCAGGTTGGTGAGAAAAAGTTGGGAAAAAAAGCATGTTTTCCTTGAAAATGATAGAAACTCTACGCTCCCAAACATTGGGAATCCCCTCCCACACCCCCATGGAGATTGTCTCAGGGTTGGGAGCTGACCTGCAGGTTTCTTTAATTGAAGGAGTATGTTGTTTGTGCACATCAGCGTGGCCAGAATAGCTCACTTGTGTGCCAATAGCGCAATGAGGTCCACTTGACGTAGGGGTTATCAGCACTGGAACACCCAAACAGGTTAATAAAATCAACTAACAAAGCCACTGATGGAACTGACAGTGACTGTGAAGCGTAAATGATGGCAATTTACTTGCAAATTAGTCAACTCCCCTCAGGTTTTTATTCGGTTTGACTCAAGCACACACCTTTGCAGATTTTCAGCATTTTTTTCCGAGTATCTTCATGTAGAACACTGCTTTTGTAGGATGGTACAGATCCCCAAACCCCATCTCTTATGTTAGCAAACGTTGCCCAAGCGTGATGTTTCCAAAGGCAAAGCTAGAGGAGCTCTTCTAACCCCCACGTCTGCGGCTATAAATTACGTTACTTAATAGGCATTCAGTGGCAAAGCTTAAGCTTTTCCCACTTCTTCAAATGCCTCACAGAAGTTAAGCATTTAGCTCGGCACTCGTAATCCTTTCATCTGTCGGTGAAATATGTTTGCTCATTGAGGTGGTTTTGCAATGAGCTCACACCCCACAGCGGTATAAAAACGCACATTTGATGTGATCTAAGGCAGAGGTAGGAATTGCAGTTAGCCACAAGGCCATTGCTTCCTTTCCCAAAGGCTCGCACAACAAAACTGGCAAAAAAAAAATAAAAATAGTCTATTAAATAATCTCGGTAGTGAGCTGCAGTCAGTCCCTCTCTACAAGGACACCATCCCTCGTGCTTCACATCGAATGCCACCAGGCAAGAACCGCACCGACACAGGGATGTGTCAATATGCGACAGAGAAAGCTTCAAACAACGCTTAGAATCATAGAACCACGGAACCATTATGGCTGGGAAAGACCTCAGAGATCCCCAAGTCCAACCCCAACCCATCCCACCATGCCCACTGACCAGGTCCCCAAGTGCCACATCCTCACGGTTTTGGATCACCTCCAACGATGGTGACCCCGCCACTCCCTGGGTCAATGCATCACCACTCTCTGAGAAGGAATTGTTCCCAATATCCAACCTTTTTCACTAGTTTTGAGCTAATTTCATGCCAATTTGCGTAAGGTATCTTCCCAATTACTCCCCTTGGCTTGCACTGTTACGCAGACAGAGGTTTTTCACATTTACCTTGCATCATAAAGGCGACACTGTCATCTTCCAAACTATGCAGACAGATGACGCTGGCTTTTTGTGCGATTAAAAATGCAAATGATGGTTTCCCGGGGCATCAGTAAATTACACAGGATCCAACATAACGCAGACAGCTGAGCTTTGCAGGGCTGCTCCAACGTGACCGAGGCTCAAAGAAGTCACCACCCTCCCCAGGTTCAACGCGCAAACACCTGGTTAAAATAATCCACCCAAACCTTATTAATTAGCAAAGCAATTACTGTAAGCCCAAAAGGGATGATTATTTCGCTCGTGCTCAGCCCCCATCCGTGTTATTATTAAATGTCTCCGGATTACACTCTTTCTCATGTTGAATGCTGACGTGGACGGGGGAACTTAACCTGTCAAAGCCGATGGAAATGAAATGTGAAATGGAAACCTTCCTCCTGGTTTTCCCCAGAAACAATGTGTAAAATGAGGCCAAACCCCCAGCTAGCACGAGCTGGAAATCCGCAGGGACCTTTTTTTTTTTTTTGGAGCTATATCTGCTCCACTGCTGTAAAATCATTAATCAATTAACATGGGATTTGCAGATTTGGAGTCATGTCTGAACATTCCTCTGGGGGAGATCTTGCTTTTTAGTAACTGAATGAAGGGTGAGATCTCTCAGTGCATGTGAAGCAGCAAATTAAAAGCAATCTCCATATACAGCGCACGAGCGCTGCCACGTGCAAGTAACTCCTATTATTTTCTAAGCAAAGTCACTGTTTTAAGAAAGCCTCTTGATTTTATGAATGATTTTATTGCCCCAAATGCTGTGTTTTTATTTTCACACCCCTGGGCTAAAAACTGCTGCAAAAACCAACCAATGAAACAAGCAAACAAACAAATACCCCAAAAAAACCAACAAAACCAAACCAGATTTCATCCCAGAAAGCAAGTTTGACTTTTCAAAGTGAAGGTGGAAATTTCAAAAGCAACAGGCGCACGCACTGTAATGAACCAGAAGCCGGGAGGCGAATAAAACTGATACAACAGGTCCCAAATTACCGTGTTCAAACCTCCTGATTGTGGCAATTACTCTCCTCGTTGGGGACAGCCACGTCCAGAAGTCAAACTCAACTCTGGGCTCACGGGGGTTGAAACTTCAGCTGGAGGTTTCGACATTTATCAGGCACCCAGACACAGGATCACCCGATTTGGTGAAAGCTTTGGAAAGAGCCCCCCACCCATTAATGATGGGATGGAGTTTGTTGACTCTGTTTTTCAATCCTAAGAGGTATTTTGGGAACAGGAGACCATGAGGAGCGGCTGCAAGGGATGGTGGAGGATAGAAGAGCATCACTTCTGCACGGATGGTCATCAAACTCTAGAAAACACGAATTTCCACTTCATTTTTCATTATTTTGTTTATTTTAGTATTTTCAGTGGGTTCACCACGCATGCTAAGTACAACATTGGTACAATGTACGCCAACGTAGCACGACTATTGCACAGTCCTCAGTGACAGAGGTGCATGAAGATGCCCTCCAACGAGGACGGTCTCCCTGGTGAGGACATCCTCACCAGCACCTGTGGCCCAGCTGGAGGCCACACGGGGCCACGTGGAGGAGAGGACAGGAGTTTCCAGTGCTTCACGCCATGCTCAGCCCTTGGGCTAGTGGGAACTGGCATTTCCAGTGCCACAGTGTGCTGGGGACAGGCGTTCCCAGTGCTGCTGCTGGGGCGGTGGGGCAGGCGTTCCTGGTGGAGTGGTGCGGTGGCAATCCCGGTCTCCCCGTGGAACGATGGGGATGAGTGTTTCCAGCGTGGCCACCTACACTGGGCAAGTGTTCCCAGTGCTGCAGGGCACCGTGGGGACTGGTGGTCCCAGTAGGGCGCGGGGACAGGACTGGCGCTCCCAGTGCTGCGTGGTATGTGGACGCGGTGCAGGGGTGGTGGGGATGGGCCTCCTGCCTGGGATGGAGGTTGTGTGGGTGGAATGGGATCGAGGTGGGTGCTGCGGAGAGGGCTGCATCGGGCTTTGGTGCGTTAGTGTTGGTGTTGGCATGATGTGGGATGGGTCAGCGTAAGATGAGGTGGGTTGGTGTGTTGTGGGGTGGGTTGGAATTATGTAAGATGGGTCGATATAATGTCGGGTGGGTTGGTGTGTTGTAGGGTGGGTTGGCACAATATGGATGAATTGGTATGATGCAGGATGGGTCAGTGTAATGTGGGGTGGGTTGGTGTGTTGTAGGGTGGGTTGGCACGATGTGGGGTGGGTTGGTATTATGTAGGGTGGGTCAATGTAATGTGGGGTGGGCTGGTGCGCTGTGGGGTGGGTTGGCACAATGGAGGGTGGGTCAATGTAATGTGGGTTGGGCTGGTGTGCTGTCGTGTGGGTCGGCATGAGGTAGGGTGGGTTGGTATGTTGTAGGATGGGTCAATGTAATGTGGGGTGGGTTCGTGTGTTGTAGGGTGGGCTGGCACAAAGTGGGATGAATTGGCGTGATGTAGGATGGGTCAATGTAATGTGGGGGGGGCTGGTGTGCTGTGGGGTAGGTAGCATGGAGTGGGGTGAGTTGGTACGTTGTGGGGTAGGTTGGCATGATGTGGGGTGGGTTGGTATGATGTAGGATGGGCTGGGTTGGCGCGTTGTAGGGTGGGCTGGCAATGTAACGTGGAGTGGGTTGCTGTTTTGTGAGGTGGGTTGCCATGATGTGGGATAGGTCAATGTAAAGTGGGGTGGGCTGGCACATTGTGGGCTGGGTTAGTGTGTTTTGGGGTGTGTTGGCAATGCAATACGGGGTGAGCCAATGTGATGTGGGGTGGGCTGATGTGTTTTTGAGTGGGTCGATGTGATTTGGGGTGGTTTGATATGATGTCACGTGGGGTGTGCTGGTGCGTTGTGGGGTGGGTTGGCATGATGTGGGACGGGTCAACGTAATGTGGGGTGAGCTGGCACGTTGTGGGGCAGGCTGGCCAGCTGCTGGGCTGGTTGGCGAGATGTAGGGCAGACTGGCTCCCTCTGGGGGTGTGGGTCAGGGCAATGCAGGACAGGGCGCCCTGGTGCGGGGCACCCTGGGTTCATGGAGGGTGGGCTGGCACCTCACACGGCTGCTCGGTGTGATGTGGGACAAGCTGGAGTACACACGGGGTGGGCTGGCATCACGTAAATCCCAGCAAGCCCTAGGCCTCTCCCCGTTGCCATGGCGACCGCGCCCCCCCTCCCACCCGCACCGCGCCAGCAAAATATTTTCGTCCCACCACGTGATATAAACAGCTCCCTCCACCACGTGACGGAGAGCGAGAGACGTCAATCAAAACCGCCGCTCCCCAATCAGCAGCCGCTCCCTCCGGCGCCGTCCCGCCTACCGGAAGTCGGCGCGCCAATCGGCGCCGGGTCCCGTTCCAACGGTTTGACAGAGGCGGCGGAGAGAGGTGCTGATTGACTTGGCTTTTAACCTATCACAGCTCAAGGTCTCTCCCGGCCTCCCGCCTTGCTGGAGCGCTGACCAATGAGCGGGCGCGCAGACGGCGAGCTCCCGCCCCTCCTCGCCCGCCCCTCAGCACTGCGGTAATATGGCTCCGTAGCGAGCGGCCCAGCTCGGTGCTGCTGCCGCCATTAACCCTTGGGTGCCCGGCGGTGGCGGCGGGGGGGAGGCGGTCAGGCGGGCTCATGCTCAGGCGCTGGCCGGCCGTTGCCCTGCCGTGAGGATGAGTTCGGCCGCCGGCCCCGCCGCCCTACCCCCGGGCTCCGCCACCCGGGCCTTGCATGTGGAGCTGCCCTCGCAGCAGGTAGCGCGGGCGGGGAGCTCCTGAGGGGAGGGATGGGGAAGGGGGGAGGGAGGAAGGTTCTTTCAGGTGGGGTTGGTGGGAACGTGAGGGAATGAAGGGGCTCTGAGGGAAAGGGGGGAGGGGGCTCCGTGAGGTGTAGGGGGTTCCCGTGTGGTGAGGTTGGGGCTGTCCTGAGGTGAAGGGAGAATTCCTGAAGCGTGGGGGTCCCTTGAGACAAAGGGGAAGCTCTGTGAGGTGTAGGGGTTCCCTTGAGGTGTAGGGTGGGTTCTCTGAGTTATGGGGTTCCCTTGACGCAAAGGGGGGGGGCTCCTATGGGTTGTAGGGCCCCTTGAGGTGAAGGGGAGCTTCTCTGAGTGATGGGGTTCTCTTGGGGTGAAGAGGGTTTCCCTGAGGAATGAGGATCCCTTGAGGTGAGGGGGGGCTTCCTTGGGGCGTGGGGTTCCCTTGAGGTGAATGAAGGACTCCTGTGAGGGATGGGGTTCCCTTGAGGTGAAGGGGGGGTTCTCTGAGTTCGGTGATATTCCCTTGAGGTGACAGGGAGCTTCCTGAGTTATGGGGGTCCCTTTGGTGAAGGGGACTCCTATGAATTCTGTGGTCCCTCGAGGTGAAGGGGGGGGGTCTGTCTGAGGTGTGGGGATCCCTTGAAGTGATGGGACACCCCGAAACAAGGAGACCATCCCTAAGATGTCAGAGTGGGGTTCCCTGCGGGGTGGGGGTGCCCTGAAGGCGCAATTCATGAGCTGACCAAGTGGGGCTGCTGAGTTGTGGGGTTTTGGGCGCAGTTCCCTTGGGCTGCTGGAGAAAATGGGAAGGTGAGGTCCACTTTGCACGAGGTCTGTGCCTGTACCAGAGAGCTGAGGGTGTTTTCCTTGTAGAGGTGCTCTGTGTGAACGGGAGCTGGGACTTGCAACGTGGGTAACACACGGATAAACTGGCTTTTATTTTGGGCTAGCTGAGGGGCTGGAGGAGTGGGGTGCCCGCTTCCCTTCTGCCGCGCCTCTCAGTGAGGTGGAGGGTGAGCACAGCTGAAGGGTATATCCCGAAAAGCAGTGAAATCTTCCCTCCCCATCACATCCTTCCTTCAGCGAACTGTTTTTCCTGTTTGCTGCTGTTTGGCTTTTGGTTTACTGGGCAACCGTCCTGCTTACACGAGCGGTTTAATCTTGGAGGGCGTTAGGCTCAGGGTTAAGCGAGGTAGTCCAGGCTCTGCAGGAGGGTTTAGCAATCTGCATCAAGCAGTCTGTGCCCTTTCCCCTCCTGAATTCTGTGGCTTCCATTGTATGGTTGCAGTCAGCTTAAACAGGAGGAGGGGAATAACGACGTGCGTGCTTTTGCTTTCCTTTAGGAATACTGCACGATGTGATTCTGCACTGGAGGTTTTGGTTCAGTGCCTCTGTGCTGTCGACGCTGTTACGAACGAGGCCCGTGATCTGAGTGGCTTTAGCTTTGTGCTCCCGGGTGTTAAAATGAAGTGGTGGGAGAGGGGAAAATCGATAGATGTCGGCTCGAGATGAGGCTGTAGCTGCTCCTTGGGTGAGCGCGACGTACCTCACGTCACTCAGGGGCAAAAAGGGGAGAGTGGAGACTGCTCTTGGCCACAGGAGCGGAGCGAGCACCGACTCTGAAGTGCGGGCCTGTTCTGTGTTAACGAAGATCAGTTCTGTTTTGGATGAACTTCACAGGGTGCTGGGGATTGTTGAGGAGGTCACGTACGGCCTCCTCCCTGCTAAATTTCTGGTTTTCTCCTTTCCTAAGCTTGTGCAAGAAGCAGGCAAACGCCGTGGGGGAAAAGCCTGAGCTATTAGTCACTGGACTTCATTTGTGAAAGTGAGACCAAAACAGTCTATTTTTTTTCCTGTTGTTGTTGTTGTTTTCTCTGGGAGCAGAAAGCTTTGTAGGAAATGAAACTCCATCTTCAGTGACAGGCTGTTCCAGTCGGGTAAATATTTGGTTTACGCGGGGTGCCTGCGTGGAAATGTGAATTGTAGCGAGTGGAAGTCTGAGACAAAGCCTGCAGCCTTGATTTGCTGCGTGCTCTGCAAACACAGAGCGTGGGTCTGGGGGCTGTGTCAGTGCTCGCCATCAAATCAAGGGGCTCTGAAACTGCAGCCTGATGTGCCGGTAGCAAATCATCCACGCGTTATCTGAGCGTGGAAGCCCGGTGCTAAATGGCACAGGCTATCATCCTGCAGACATTTTACTGCTGAAAGAATGGAAACGTCATCCCAGTTTATTGCAGCACCTGGATAATGCGAAAATCTGTCTGATCCGAGTACGGTGCTGCGTAACACGCGGTAATTGTTTTCTACCTGCTGGCACGGAACTCAGTGTGATGATTTGTTTTAGCAGGCTGCGTTTTCCAGCACGCCCAGTGCTGCCTTTTTAGAGTCACGAGGACAGGAGTAAGAGGTTGTGAGTCGTGGTTAGAAATCTCCCTGAAGAAGGCATTCTCCCATTTGTGAACCCGAGGTGAACGCTGCCTGAAGTTTTGAAGGTATGGGCTTACTCTTAGTCTGGACTGAACTGTGCTTGTGAAAGCAATGGGAATCGATTAGGGAACAAAGCAGCTGCTACTGACACAGTTGCAGGAGTGCAGAGCTGCGTCCACAATCTTTTGCTGGCCTGACCATTGCTTAGTTGTGACTTGAAGAAAGAGGCTAAAGAACACTGGAGGCGGGATGGTCTGGCTTAAGAGTGCATAAATGCAGCCTAAAACCAACTTTTCAGTCCTCTTGTTGTACGCAGTTGAAAGGAATAGGGGTGGGAGAGGCAAACCTTTCGAACTCGTGCTCTAGATGGAAGAGTTTGGTCGAAAAATGCGGTCTTCGCACGGAGTGGCCAGTCACACTGCAGTCAAATGATTCGTTGGATGTTACTGTGCTAATTGCTGGCCTGGACAGGGATCATGCGTGGCTGCTCAGAGACAGGAAGGCCAGTCTTTGTGAGCTTCCAGCTTCTCCTTCAGAGTGGAGCTGCTAAGCTTTTCCTATCGGTTCCATCATCAGACCAAAGCTTTTGATGGTCTGCGAGATAGCGTTTGAAGACCTGCAATCCTGATCTGGAGCTGTATGGATTGTTGGACGCCAACTGAGCTGGTGCACGTTGATAGTGAGCGATCTGGGAGCTGTAAGGAAAAGCTGTGTGTGTCTGTATGTGTGTGTGTGTGTGTTAAATATATACTGAAGGGGCTGTTGTCGTGTACACAGAGTGATTTCCAGGCTGCGGTTCAAGTCAGGTCTGTGTCCACGCTCTCTTACCTTGTTGGCTAACCAGCACGTGAGCGATTTGTAGGCATAGTTGGTTTTGGGTGGAGCATCTCTCAGAAATAACGGATAGAACCAATTTGAGAAAGTGAGAAAAACGCCCCTTGCTACGTTACTGTGATACAGGTGAATTCTAGGGGGTGGGGAGGAGAGCGAGCAAAAACGCAGGGTGGGTTCTGGTGGAACAGATGAGTGCCAAGCTGAACGTGTGACAGCTTAATAGTGCTTTGGTTTGGATGGAACACCACTTGAGAAGTGCTGTCTCACTCCCAAGCGGTCTGAGTGCTCACCAACCATCAGCTGCTTGAATACCTGCCAGCTTGAGAAGTTGAAAAGCTTGGGCTGTTCGTGGTGCTGATTTTTACTGGTCTGACTGACGATCAGCTGCGAGGGGCATTAGATAATCTACGACTGACTTCCAAATTACAAGGAGAAAGCAATGTGTGATGCTTACGCTGTGCCTAAGGCTTTATAATGGGGCTAAACAGCTCTTCCATCTGTAGAATAAAGAGATGGAGGAGAAGCTGTCTGTTTCAGGCACCAGGGGATACGCTGTGAGCTGTACTCATAGTTAATTCTCTTCTGTCAGAGGTCTTAATTTCAGCTTACTGCAGGGCAGTTGGATTTCAGCATGCCCTGTTGTGCTTATATCCTGTGAGGTCTTCAAGCTGCTCGTTTTGGATGTGGGCATGGGGGAGCAGCTGGATATATTGTGCTGAATATGGATGTGGTGGTGAGAAGGCAAAGCGTGAACCGTGTCGCTGCACGGCCATGAACCCTGTTAGGCTGAGGTCCAGGTAACCCAGTATCTCTTGTCTTTCAGCTCAGGGACATCTTTTGTCAGGCAGTGAAAGTTTCTGGGGGGGATGGAGCAGCAAAATGCTCAGCCCCCAAGCAGGTGCGTGGGGCAGAGCCAACGCTGAGCAAAACTTGGCGAGGATGTTCTCTGGGGACTGAGGTTTGAGGTGGGACCCGAGCTGGCTCAGTGGTGAGCCATGTGGGGCTTCCTTGCACCCTAAACCCCAGCAAAGTGCAGAGCATCCCCTCTGTTTGTACCCAGTGCTGGTGTGGACTTGTCAGACTGGATGCAGGCTGCCTTCGTGCGGTGCGTGTTGGGATTTCCAGCAGCTGGGTGATGCTATCATGTGGCCAGACCCACCATTGCTCAAGCAGTCGGTTATCCCCGTCCTAACCATGTTTGACAGGGAAAACTCCCTGGTTTTCAGTACTGAAGATGAAAGCCTGTATTTAGGAACAGAAAAACTTCAGTTGGCCGTATAAAATGTTGCAGCAGAACCCGAAGTGGTGGGAAGAAAATCCCTCCAGAACTTCTGAGAACGCGAAACCACATGGTGGTATTTTTCATCCTGGTCGCCTGTAATGGACAGAGAGTGAATTCAAAAGGCTGGGAAGGATCTGTTTGGGTTTGTACCCTCACTCCGTGGTTCTTAGAGTGAAGAAATGGGCAGCTCTATGAGAAATGTTTCCACTAAGCTACCTTTATTTATATGACGGACGCTCAACATTTCAGAGTCTTTAAACTTCTGGGATTTCTGGTCGTTGGATGCGTGTGATGTATACTGCACAGAAAACTTGTGTTGTGTTGGAACCCAGCACAAAAAGGGTCGGAAGTCGGGAGTGAAGTGAGTGAGCAGAAGAAAAGAAACTTCTGGGGGGGAGAAACGACGTCTTGATTGCAAGTCCTTCTGGATTTTGATCGTAAATGCTATTTTCAGCGATTGGAAGCGACAGTCTGACGACATGAGGTGCCTCAGGTACACGCTGAGATATTTGCTGCGAGCGAAGGAGGGTGGGAATCACGAGGGTGAGTGAGAACAAGCCTAAAACTTCACAGTTGCCTTCTTCAGAGCTGCGTGTGACTCCTGCACGCGCAACATTGTGGGTAACGGGGCAGGAAGGAGCGACTGAAGGTCACAGAATCATAGAAGGTGCGTTGGCAAGGGGTTTTAAGTAGGAGAAGTGAAGAAACCTGCTTCGTGGGCTTACAGCTGCACATCTAGCAGTTTTTCAGCTAAAAGAAGGTGCAAGAAGCATCTTTTTTTTTTTGGAAGCGGCTTTATTCAGCTGTCGTTACATATTCCACTGAGCAATATGAAAACAAATCTGCCTCTTCGGTGTTTTCCTTCCTCTTTCCTCTGAAACATTGCTGGGGGAGAAATGAGCCGCGGGTGGAAAGCGTCGCCTTCGAATGCTGCTTTCACTTCTCTTCGGCCTGCGCTGTCTCCCCTCCCGTGTCAGGGTTTGAAGAACTGCTCCAGCCCAGCCCTGGAGTGATGTAGTGATGGATGCTCTGGTTCTTCCAGCTGGCTGCAGGTCTGGCCTTTGTTGGAGACTGATGCTGGCTGGGGGGGGGGGGAATAGTTACAGTGATAAAACGGGAGCCCAAAAGGTTGCCTGCTAAGCTGGTGGTGGGTTTTTGCTTTCTACAGCGTACTCCCCATGGAATGCAAGTGTGTTTCCTAGGCTGAATGGACTCTAGATACCTTAGAGAGCTCAGAAAGCTGTAGTGAATAAATTCCGATGCTTTATTCAGGGTGTATTTGAGATTGAGGGTGGAGGATGTTCAGGGAATGTTGTTAACTGAGTGAAGGCAAGGACACGATGGTGACTAAATTCCACGTTTAGGAAGAGAGGCTTACTGGTCTGCTCTTGGTTTGTCATGCACTAAGCTCACAGGCATTAATATGCTTCAGGTTATTATTCATCAGCCCGTACGGTTTGCTTGTGTAATGTGGCACATCCTTCAGATCAGGTGGCTCTCAGAGGTCAGAAGTGCCTTTGCTTTGGTTTTCTTGACGCTTGATTCCACAGAGCACTTCTTTGGGGTCACCCTTCTGGACGTCACCTCGTTTTCCATTGCTTGTTTGCTTTGCTGGGGTCGTTCCCACAGCTTATGAGGACTAATGCTGTGTTGTCCGAGGTGATGGTAAGAGGCTTAAGAGACTCCTCTGAGCTGTCTGCCTCAGTGTGTTCGTTGTTAATGAGCTGGGGCTTGCAGCTCTTCTCTTTTCCACCTGTTCATAGCATTCCCTTCTTGCATCCAAGAAGCAGTTACAGGTTTGGTCCCTCGTCTTGCATCGGAGTAAATACTTGTCTATACAGACTCAAGGGAAAATGGCAGCAAGGAATGATGGTTTCCAGCTGCTGCTTGAAAGTCTTTGCTAAAGACCTTTTAGGCAGGGTCAGTCCTTCTGCAGTAATGAGCACAGATCAGTTCTGGGTGTGGAAAGAAGGGTGGAGATGCAGGGGACCAGTGAAGAGTGTAAACGCTCTGAGCTTGCCCTACATTTGTTCTTTGTTGTCTCCTTGGTTCTGAGCTCAAAGAAAGCGATCTAAGTTCTCCCTGTGAGGTCATGGAGTGCAAGGAGAACCTTCCTTGCTCCTGCTGAATGGATTCTGGCTGCTCACGTCACTGAGAGAGAGCTTTGGTTTCTGAGATGCTCCGCAGTGTGAAGTCAGCTATTTAATGAGGAAGGTTCGTCGTGGCCTTGCTCATGAGAGGCTGCAAAGGGAGGAGGGACCACAGGGCTTAGTTGCCTTCCAAGAGTATTATATAGCTATTCTATGACCAGCTATCTTAGTTATTTGGGTTTTTTTTATACTACTGTTGCTGTTTTCATTAGTTTTAGAGGAGTAGATTGTGCCACAGTCTGGCGTATTTTGTTGAATGCAACGTTGACTTCAGATGGTTGCATTTCTTTAGTTCCCTGTTCAGGTAATGAAGGACTCTTTCATACTCCAAGTACAACTTTTCTCTGGCTACGTCTCCGTGGGCCATCTCAAATACAAAGGCTTTGCTTGCTCTTCCTCCTTTGCTTTCTCCCTGCATCAGTTCCAGAAGATTCAGTGTCCTCTGAACAACGCCTTCCATGTCCTGACTGCCCTCGCTGAGCCCCTCAGTGCGGAAACAGGAGGAGCTGTGGCAGACAAAGAATCACTGGGAGCCTTTATTGAGCCTCAGCATGGTCGGGTGAAAGCTTCAGAGGTCTGTTTTCCACCTAAAGGAAATCATTCAGAAGCCTTCCAGGTGTGTGTAAGTGTAAAAGAAAGGAAGCATCTTCCTCTGAGGAACCGGGAACTCAAATCCACAGTTCTGCCTGAAATCTTTTCCTTCAGTCGCTCCTTTACAACGTGAGAGAAGCAGGACAAGCTGCAGTTACATTCCTACAGCGCATCCTTAAACTGTTGCCAGAAAGTGGTTATTTGCTTAAAAGGGCAATTAAGTTCCTAAACTGCTGTGGAATCCCATCGTTGGTCCGGAGTAAATTAAGATAAAAAGAGGATGCAGTTACGAGGACGTCCACAAATGACTTGTTGACCGACTGATGCTTGCGTGGCTTGAAGGCCTGAACGTCTTCAAG
The DNA here is from genome assembly GCF_002078875.1 of Numida meleagris. Lineage (NCBI taxonomy): Eukaryota > Metazoa > Chordata > Aves > Galliformes > Numididae > Numida > Numida meleagris. The sequence goes on along the minus strand of NC_034409.1, from coordinate 192,112,501 downwards.
CGCGTGCTGAAAAGATGTTAAAACAGAATCCCAGCAATCCCTTGTGGTGCATGCTATGAAATTGCAATTAAATCCCTCTGGTTTCCCTTTGAAGTAGCTCTGAAATCGTGTGTGACTCTCTTGACCCGGAGCTGTCATAAGATGAGCTCGGGAAAGTCAGTGTTTCCCTGTGAAACTTGGACGTAAATCTTCCTAGCAAGTGTGTAAATTGGAAGACAAGCATTTTCTTGTCCTTCCTTCTGTACTATAAACAGTGGTTTTAATCAGCACTGCATCTCAGTAGGATTTAAACTTCCCTCTGCACGCTCTTTTGCTATTAAAGGCTTTGCATGCTGCAGCAGGATGGACCAGCCCTTCTGGGAGGCCTGGCACTTGAATAAAAGTGCTTGGCATCAAACTGGAACACAAGGCAGGATGGAAGTTACCTAAACCTAATGAAAAACCTGACTTAAGTCACCTAATGAAGTGTGATTTCTTGTCTCCTGTCTGACTTCCAACGAGTCCGGTCGCGTGGCTGATGCTCAGTCTTAAAGCTGGTACAGGTGAGCAAAAGCAGGCAGTTAGTGGAAATGCAGGGGAATATAGTTGTAACATCGAGTTGCTGTGATAATTACTAACGCTCGTTAGCTGAGGGAAGTTTGTGTTTTAATAAGCTTCTTTAGAACTTGGTATTCTCTGCCTTTTTACACAAGGCAGCCAACACCCGAGTGCTGAGAGCTGGGCAAGCATTCAGAGACCCAAGTTTTGCAAAGCTCGGTTCTGCCGAGTTGGAAATCACTGGAATTGCTGTAGTCATGTTTGTGCTGCTAACTAATCTTTGCCCCCTGCTTTCGTGCTGAAATAGCTGGAGGGATTTTTGCTTACATTCTTTCCGAGTCGCTGCGGGTCATCAAGCGAGCCAGGAGATTGGGAAAGCTGGGTAAAACTGAGGTCTGTACCAGCTTGTGCAGAGCTCCCACCTGATCCTGGCCTGGAAAGAATTCCTGGAACATCCAAAAAAGAAGACTGAATCTTGGTGTTCAACTCAAAAATTCTTGTGGATCGATTGCTCTGCTGATGGCCAAGTGGAGTAGAATGGACGCTGAAGCTGTAACCCGCGTTGAAACGTCTTGTTCTTGGAGGAAAACAGATTGCTTTTCAGGAATGCTGGCAGCTGGGAGAACCCTGAGCGCTGCGTTGCTTTTGGCACCTGTGGGCTTCTAAAGTCGCTTCTGTAAACTGAGGCTTTGCTTGTACGGGATGGTTTCCCAGCCTTGTTAACGCTGGTTTTGCTCTTGGATTTACTCTCTATGGCAAAGCAAGGGTGTGCTTTGCTTTTTGTTCTTCTTCCCCTCCCCAGCTACTGTTCTTTCTCGAACAAGAGAGGCTTTCCTGACCTTGGATGATGCCTTGCACTTGATGTGTGTTACATGGGCTGTCACTCAGAATGGGGTGAGCGGAATGAAGACTTTTTTCCAGTCCAGCCATGGGTTTATAAAAACTTTTTCCTGGCCGCGTCACTTGAAATTCCATTCAAAAAACATCCCCATTAACAATGCCCTTTGGGAGCTGGACTATCCCAACAATTCTTGAACCCCTGCTCATGAGCATGGGAGCAGCTGGCCCGCTGTCGTTCTCCCGTTAACATCTGGAGGAGCTTCCAGCTGTTGCCTCCTTTCACAGAGGGGCTACGTGGCAGCTAAGCACATCGAATGGCTCTTGCTGGAAGTTCCTGAACTTTTGCATCTCTGCAAGTTGGTTTTAACGTGTCAAGGAGGTGAAGAATGCATTCAGCTGTTGCCCGTGTTAGTAATCTGGATTCCTGAGTTCATGGCTGGCGCTTGAGCTCGTGGTGTGGTGGGTGAGTAGCAAAGCCAGAATCCTCTCTCTGTTCTCATCCGACTTGGACATATTTGCATTTTTTTTTTTTTCCAGTGTCATCCAGTTCCTGTAAGAGAATGATAAAATGGTTAAGATAGAACCAGAGTCTGAACTCTCCGTTCTTGTTTTCGCTACCCATGACGTGACCTTGAGCAAACACTTGAGAAATGCCAGGAATGCTTTAGGCTGTTACAGGTAGGCACTCTTCTCTGAGTGGTTCAGGGAGAGCTTGCTACAGCAACGCTCGTTTCCTTTGTCGTCTTCTGACTTTCATCTGGTGAGAAAGGGGAGGTATTAATAAGGAAGCTGGTCAAAGTTCTTGCTTCTGTAGCAACCCGATGTGCTCATGGCCCGCGGTAAATCTGGAGATTCCCAGAAGGTCACCGAGTAGGAACAGTAGATCCATTAAACAGCTGATCACAGTTCTTCAGGATGATGAAAACGGAATGCTTCCCTTCAGTAAGAAAGGCTGCTGACTTTGGAGGGGATCTGGTCGTTACAGAGCAAGGCCTTGCTGAGCTTTGTGGCAGCTGCGTGCTGCTTTGGAGCTGTAGGAAGCCAATTCTGTGGCTCTGCACATGGGAGGGGTGGATGCTGATGGCAGGCTCTGCTCTTCTGTACAGCATTCATGGTCAGCCCCTCTGCATAGCATAGCTTTGGGATGGCTGCACATTTACCGTTGCCTTTCACAGTGTTTTTAGATAGGAGCAGGATTTCTGCTAAGGGGAAACAAGTGGATCTCTTTCCCTGGTTTGTGCCCACTTGTTTTCAAGGTAGGTGGAAATACTGAGTGAAATGATATCTGCGTATTTGGCTCATCTTTTTATTTTCAAGAAAGCAGATCCTCAGCTATCAGCTCATGAGCGCAGCTGCCCTGTTCTGAGTTATGCGACTCACAATGTTGCCAAAGCATTTATCACACGTACTGATGTATTTATTTTAGCACCTGTATTTGGTTTTTGAAGCCAGGCTTCGTGGAACGGCTGCTCTGGTTGCAGAGCATCTCATCTGTAGGGGTTCCCTTCTTGCGTTTAAGAGCTCTTGGTACTTTTCGTAGCACATAAATAGCTAAACCTATCTCTGATGAGAAGCGACAGCTTTCTTCCCACTTCACCTGAGAGAAAGAAGGAAATGAAAGAACTCAGGCTTATTTGCATCTGTTGTATTTGGGCTGAAGCGTGGTGGGTTACTTCTCTATAAGGAGTGGCTTCTGCATTTGGAAAGGGGCCGCTACCTGACCACGAACTGCTTTTCCCTTTGCTTGTCCAAGTGCTGGGCTGTACGTGGCTCTGCACACGTTGGGAGCTGCTGGTTTCACTTCAGCATTCAGCTGCTGGTCCCTGCACCAGCCACGCTGTGCACCACGCCGAGGAACTGGTCTGGTGAAACTAACCCAGCAAAAGAGAACAGCTGCAAGCCCTTGGTGAAGAGTTTCGGTGCCCGGTTGAATGGGCTGCTGGATTTGCTTCTGTAGCTGTTGGTCTCTTGGCTAAAACTCGAATTATCTTTTGGCCAGGTGAGGTTAATGAGCTCTGGATGCTGCTGCTGCTGCTGTAGAGCTCTGAGGAAATCAGAATGGTGTGATACATCCGTAGTGAAGATGTGGCGGGCAAGGAGAAGGTTTGTTTTCAGGGTCCACGTCCTTCTCTCGTTATTATCTCATACTTAGGAGCATAAACAAGGAAATTGTGCATGTAATTGGAAGCTGTTCCCTGCCAGGTTGGCTGAGTGGGACAGAAGGGAGGAAGAGCAATGGCCAAGCTGGAGATTTAAGTACACATTCGTGACCTGAACTGTGTTGCGGTCTCACAGCCCCAAACGGAACGTTCCCCTTCCAGCTGGTTTGGAAGGAGCGAGACCTGAGGTTTTTACAAAAAAATTCCAGGCTTTAACGGGTGCAAACAAGTCAGAAAACATGGAGATAAGAACTTGGCTGTGCTCCCTAAGATGCAAGTGCAGGTCACGACGCTCTGCAGCTTTTTCGAAACCTCAGCTCGTGAAATAAAAGAGGAGAAACTTGTTTGGCTTTGCTGGAGGGTAAATTTGTTGTAACCCATTACTTCAACCTGTCACGCAATTAGTTTGTAATCTGAAAAGGAACTGGAGAAAGTTGCCCTTCTTCTTCCCAGAAGAGCTGTTCTCTCTTTTAATTTCTTTCTTTTTCTTATTAAAGAGTGAGCTTGGTAGATGATTGACTTGTATCCTGCTGAAGCTGAGAGGTTTGACACGTGAAACCTTGGCACCTTTCTTAAGGGGTGTTTTTAGGGTATTAGTGTTTCTCTAATAAAACCACCCGGAAAACTGCACAGCTTTAAGAGGAGATTTGAAATACTGGACGACATCCATACAGGTTTGAAATGAAGCATGTTGTTTCTGTCCACGTTCTCGATACCAATTTCTAACGAAGAAGACTGTGTGTGATTTTGTAATTGAGCAGTGTAAAGGATTAATTTTATTTTACGTTGCCTGCATACAGCAGGGAGTGACTGTCCTGTGATATTTCTCGGCCCCCCCATGGTTCCCCCCATGGTTCCCCCCATGGTTCCCCCCATGGTTCCCCCCATGGTTCCCCCCATGGTTCCCCCCATGGTTCCCCCCATGGTTCCCCCCCTCTATGATTCTCTTGCAGGCTCTTCTTACGGTCTCATAAACAGGCCAAACAGAAATGAAGCTGAAGCTTATCCACTGATGCTTTTGAGTCTGCCATGTCAACAGAAATTGAATATTCCTTCTGCGTTAGTTTCCCTTCCTTCGAAAGTGCCTTCCCCCAGGAATAAGTGATACCATTAAAGCATCACGTTGTGATTCCAAACCCGGTGATGCCCGTTTGACTCTTGTGAAAAACCCTTTAGGACAGGCTGTATGCAGGCAAGCAGCAGTTTCCAGGGTTGCTGTGACCCCAGGAAGCCTCGTTCAGCCCATTACGTTTGGCTTTGGGCCGTGGTAGCTTGTCAGAGCTCCTTGTCTAATTCTTCTTGGGCGTGCTTCAGGCTTGGCCACGTTTCCAATGCGATGATGCAGAGGATCTGGGTGATAGGCTGCTGTCCTGTGCCAGTACTGTCATGTATTGCTGGGAAGTGCTTGAATGGTTGGAGTGATGTAGATGTGTGGAGTAGAAGTTATGTACAGGGCACGTGGAAGAGCAGCTTGTTCTGTGTATCAGTTTTGCTTAATCTGAGCTCATGGGGGGCTTGTTGCTGCTTGTCCAGGCGGTTTATGATGACTTAGATGAATGCTTATTGTTAACGCCAAGATTTCTGCCAAAAAAGGTAAGTCTCTGGTGTTTTGAAAATCATTCTAATGATAAGAAAAGCCTCATCTCATTCTCAGTTCCTTAAACCATTCGTTATTTTCCTGTTTTTAGCGCCGGCTTCGTCATCTTCGCAACATTGCTGCCCGTAACATCATCAATAAGAACGGTTACCGCCTCTTGGACACGTACTTCACTCTTCACCTGTGTGATAACACCAAGATATACAAAGGTAATCCAGGCTTCCCGTTGACTTTCTCACCAAGGGCTCTTTCAGGACACTAACTTCCTCTTCTTTCTTGCCTCGACAACCTGCTGCCGCTATTTGCATCATTTACACTCGCAGCGGAAGAGCGCTCTTGAGTTTCCTGAGCTTGATAAAAGCCTTCAGGGGAAGTAGGCAAGGAAACAAAGCAGGTGGCAGCTTTGGTAGAGTTCCTTAAATAAGCCTGTTTTGGTTGCTCTCCTTTCTCCCAAGCAATAACTCGAGTTGAAGGAATTTAGGAACTTAGAAATTCACAGGGAAGCTAACGCTTCTGGACGCCAGTTACTGTACTGAGCCTAAGCCAACACTTGATGCTATTGACACTTTCCAAAAATACTGTTGTCAGCTGATGGCAAGGAGCATCCATTCATCTGTTCTGCTTTCGACACCTGTGAATGTTAGATCTCCTTTCTAACGCTTTGCTTCCCACTGCAACCGATAGTTCCTCATTCTGGAGGGAGAAGATTTTTTGTCTTCTTTTTGGGTCTGTCAACAGTTGGAGCTTTGAAAGGGGATTTTCAAGCTTTATTTTCAGCTAGCATCGTTGGACCTTTGCTTTTTTGAGGTCGCTGTGTGAAGGATGTATATAACTCGAGCCTGCTGCTTGGGCTCCTGTGATGGCTGTTAGAACCTGGAGTGGAATGTTCTGGCTTGTCAGAAGATTTTTCCTTTGACTTTAGTAAACTGAGAGGTTTTCTACAAAATCTGTGCTTCAGCCTCCATTGCTGTCTGCATAAAGACTTCGTGCTCTTTTGGCTGGGAGAGCCAAGGGCTGTGTCTCAGCCATTGTCTATCTCTATTTCAGTACAGGGTTCTTGGCACCTTGAGGTTCTCTTTCTAAGCATCAGGAACAGGTCACCCTTGCTCTTCAGGGAAGTAGTGCAATCACTTTATCCCTTCTGCACTCTTCCAGGAAGATGCCATAGGACAAACTAGTCAAACGGAAAGCGGCAGCCAAATACTGTAAATTACCAGCCTGTATTCTTTTCCCAGAAACCAAAGGCACAGGAATTCCTGAGGTACATCTTGGGTATAAAAACGAGACTTTAAATTTAATAATGGCTTCTAATAATTCAGTGAGTTCTCTTGCTTAACAGAGCTGGCTGCACTTCAAAGTCTTTCTTAGGAATCTGTTCCTGACGGACTAGACCCGTTAGCATTTGTATTTCAAGAGCGTTACTCGTTTTGGCTTTTTGTTTCAAATGTTAAGATTTGTATCAGTGTTTAAGCCAATCTAAACATGTTTTTCACTCTTTTTTTCCTTAGAGTTTTATAAGAGTGAAGTGATCAAGAATTCTCTGGTAAGTTATTCTCATATAAAAGAAACCCTTTTCTTTTGACGTTATGTGTTTGCTGCAGTGTGTACATTTCTCAGCTGCCTACCATGACTCTTAAACGTGTATTTAAACTCTGCTCCTTTTAGGAGCATTGCATTCTCCTCCTCCTTCTCAGGCTCTTTTCACAAAAGTTGGAACAGTGAGTTCAGAACAGTAGATCTGCGTGTTTGTTTTCACAGCTGTGGAACAAAGATGAGTTGGTACCTCTGCAAATGGGACTAAGCCCTCCCAGGGTGGACCACTTTGATGTGAGAACTCTTTAGTGTCCAGGTTAAGTTTCACAACAGGTGTCTATTTCGAACGCTGAGGACACCAAATTGGCAAAGTAGCAGTAACTGTGTTTTTACATCTACTTGTGTGTATATTCTCTTCAGAGCTAGCTGCTTTAAGAAACTGAAGTTTGGAAACGTGTTAGTTCCTAAATTATCCAGTTCAGATCTGTGAAAGAACCAGAACTGAAGAGTTTATTACTGCTGAGAAGGGGTACCTGCCTGGGAGTAGGATGCTGCAAGTGTTGGGCAAGGCAGTTTGGAAACCTGCTGAACAGACTTGTTAAGATCCGCACCAAGGAGGTGGAACTGCATCATTTACAGCACTCAGGGCTCTAGGTGCTTTGAAAAACTCTTGAATGGGGGAAAGCTGCCTGCATCAGCAAGGCTGTGAACTTGCCCAAGTTTGTACTCCTTCTGTAAAACTCACTGGGTAACTTTGTCCCCCTGTTCTTTTCAGAAGCCTCTCATTCTGACTTGTCTAATGGGAGTTCATTGATGTCTGGCCTGCTCCAGGCTGCTTAAATACTGGAATGGAAGGCTCAGTCTTGTGATGGTGTGTACAGACCTCCTGCTTTTGCTTTGGAGGAGTTACCATTTCTTACCATCCAGGAAGTCAAGGAAAAGAGAGGGTTTACACATAATTTTCCCATTTCTGCATTTGGATGCCCTGTGGTTGAATCCAAAAGCTGATAACTGGCTGCTGCCACCGGTAGTGTTGGATTGACTTGGTGTGGTTGTAGTTTGGGCCAATTGCAAAAGATTCTTTAAGTCCTTAGCCGGAATGTTATCAGAAGTGAACCAGTTCTTGGAGTGCTTCGTGTTCACAAATCTGAGTTCTAGTGGAATAATGGCTGGACGTGGCTCTGGGCAGCCTGGTCTGGTGGTTGGCAGCCCAGCACTCAGCAGGGGGGTTGAAACCAGATGATCTTTGAGGTCCTGTTCCACCCAGGCCATTCTGTGATTCTGTAATGTTTGTAATTGAGCTTCATATACGCTGCTTTCTTGCTGAGATGCAGGCCTGAACTCAGAACGAAGAGGAGCTCTCAGTGTCAACACCTGAGGCTTGCTATCAGCATCAGTCAAGGAGGAGGAGAATGTGAACAAACCTGTAAATAAGTGATGCCATCTTAATTATTGGGGAGCAGATCAGTTTCAGCTCAGCTTTTGCAATGAAAGCTATGCCTTGGTTTTCAGAAGCTAAATTATGATGTGGGAGATAGCACTGCGTCCACTTTAGAAGTTCTTGATTTGGCTGAACTCAATTAATGAAGTAATTCTTCAGTGCCTTTAATAGAAGGCAGCAGAGCTCACTGAATACTGCATATAGTGTTTAACCCAAGAACTATCTTTAAAAAAACAGAAAAAAGCAGCAGCAGAGCCTGTCGATTTCAACTCTTTGTAGAACCTGAAGTGGCCGCCGTTCGTGATGAAATGGTTTCGTGTTAAAATCCTTGTTTGACACAGACTGCTACGTTCTAATACCGTGCTTAGAGGCCAGGACTACTTCCAGCTTCACTTGTTCTTATCCCCCTTTGAATAACAACAGAATCCAACCTGGAGGAGCTTGGACTTTGGGATAATGCCTGATCGTCTTGATACGTCCGTCTCGTGTTTCGTTGTGAGGATCTGGGGTGGCAAGAAGGAGCACTTCCAGCTTCTCATTGAATGGAAGGTCAATCTGGATGGATTGAAGTACTTGGGACAGCAGGTAACGCAAAAACAGGTTTTCCTCTCCTTCTGACTTGAAGAATTTTAACAGCTGGATGAGCAAATACAGATTAGTGAGAAACAAAATGAACACGTTAGAAGAGCATACTGTAAAGTCTTAGGGTTTAGATTTGTGTTAGCTCAATTCAGAGCCTTGAATCCTGACTAGCTGAACACTTATTTTCAATTACCACTGCTGACTGAGCCTCCCAGGTGACACTGCCAGCCCTTGGTGCTTTAAATGGCAGCACTGAAATTGGTTCCCAGAAATAGCAGTGTGGTTGTACCTAGAGTTAATTAGCATAGTTCATAATGATTGTGAATACGACAGTTCCAGCGTATTCTCGTAGTAATGACGCAACATCAGAAATCCTCAGTCTAAAGATTTTTGCTGTGTAAGATCTGGAGAACTGTTTTGTTTCTTACTGGTCATTTTAAATGGGGTTGTTTCAAAGCTTGGGAAGAAAGCTTCATAGAGGATGACTGCGGTGGGTTCACGTGGTGCGTTGGTCCCAGTAGCAGCCACCAGCTTTGGCTCAGCTCCCCCCACCCAATGGTAGACTGGGAATGGTCAGGAGAGCAAGAGTGAGGGGAAAACCTCTTGGGTGGGTGGAAATGAAGACAATTTAATAAGTGAGAGTAAAAAAAAGAGAGGAAGGAGGATGGAAAACTACACAGGATGCAGAAGTAGTCAGTCAGCACCTCCCACCAGCGATCTGTTGCCTGGCCAGTCCTTCAGCAGCAGCTACCTTGGACAGGATAAATGCTAATTTTGTGTCTATTATGACCACAATAGCCTACATCTGAGTATCATTTTAAATAATGGGATGTGAAAGCTAATTACTCTTGAGGCTTCTTTGACTGGTTTCCCAGTTTCTTAATTTGCTGATAGCAACAGCAGGAAAGAAGCTCTGGCCGCTCTTTGTGATTCTAAGGTACGTGGCTGGACGTACTCGGCCACTGTTATGAAAGCTGTGAAGCAAATGCTTTTTCTGTGGTTTAATTCAGTTTGCTCTCAAGTTTCTTCTGCTTCTGAGCTTACAGGAGCTGAAGAACTGCATTTGACCGTCAAATAGAGCAATTCATGCTCAGTAAAGCCATAGTAGGTTGACCTTAAAATCACTTGTTTTCTTTTCTTGCAGATACATGCAAGAAACCCGAACGAGATTATTTTTGGTCTCAATGATGGTTATTACGGAGCTTCATACGAACAGAAGGTGAGGATATCATTGATATCACTTGCTCAGGCGTGTCATACTGGTGACGAGCTGAAATTCAATTTCTAGACTTAAATTTTCATGCTTGGGTGCTCAGGACATTAAAATACTTTGCTTTTGAGAAGGAATACTTTTTCGACACGGTGGATTAGAACTGTTATCTTGCTTCTGTTGCTTGGGCATTTGAGCCATTCGTGCAAGACTTAGAGCTTAGCATTTTCATAGAATCATCAAAGTTGGAAAAGACCTACGAGATCATGCAGTCCAACCATTCACCTATTACCAACACTTCTCACTAAACCATGTCTCTCAATGCTATATCTAAATGTTTCTTGAACACCTCCAGGGCTGGTGACTCCACCACCTCCCTGGGCAGCCCATTGCAGTCATTCTCTCACCAGCTTCGTCACCCTCCTCTGAACACGCTCCAGGGCCTCAATGTCTTTCTTGCAGTGAGGGGCCCAAAACTGGACACAGTACTCGAGATGGGGCCTCACCAGGGCTGAGTACAGAGGGACAATGACTTCCCTGCTCCTACTGGCAACACTATTTCTGATCCAAGCCAGGATGCCATTGGCCTTCTTGGCCACCTGGGCACACTGCTGGCTCATGCTCAGCCCAGCATCGACCAATCCCCCCGGCCTGTTTCCTCCACACAACCATCCTGCCACTCTGCCCCAAGCCTGTAGCGTTGCCTGGGGTTGTTGTGGTCAAAGTGCAGGACCCGGCACTTGGTCTTGTTGAACCTCATCCCATTGGCTTCAGCCCAGAGATGCAGCCTGTCCAGATCTCTGTGCAGGGAGAGATAGAGTTCTAGTTTATTCTAGCTGCAAGGGCTGGAAACTTTAGTCACCCTGCTCTGTAGCTTCTGGTTTCTTTTGGTGAGTACCTCAACCAAACCACCTTGTATAATACCTACCTCCTGTACGTAACTCACTTGTCTGCAGGTCAAACCAAACACATTGGCACTAACTCTTCCTGTAACTCTCAGAAGCTGTGCGTACCTAAGGAGCATTTCTGTTCTTAATCAGTTACTCCGTAGTTTTCCAGTTAATGCTGAATGTTCTAAATAGGAAGCAGCCTCGCTTTGGTGGGTGTCCCAGCTATTATTACCAAGCACTGCCTAAAGCCTTCAGGCAGGGATTCTTTTTGTCAGGTGCGTGACAGTGTTCCTATGCAATCTGCACCCGGCACCTTTTCTGTTTGGCGACGTCAGTGTTTTCTGGTTTCTGAGGGTGCTTTTTTTTTTTTTTATTTTTATCTTCTGGCACCCAGGAAGCCTTCTGACAGTAGGTGTGCCCAAATGCCATTTTGCAAGTCTGCTGAAAACCTTCTGCACAACCACACTGCAGCTGGTGTTGGCAGTGTCCTGTTTGTACACATCTCGTTATGAATAGTTAGAGTAGGGTACTCCTAGCTCATTTTTTTTCCCATTGTTCCAAAGAAGCTCTGTTAATTTAACTACCCTTTGAACTGCTGTTGAAATAGCCAGACTAGATTTATGAATTCTTAAGATGAAGTGGATTTTATTAATGGGAAAACTAAATTTTGATGATTCTCAATGTCCTTTTCATTAAAGAAGCCCAATGTCCTTTTCATTAAAGAAGATGACTAATGAGCCAAAGCAGGGAGTTGGTTGGAACAAAACGTTCTGGAGACTTCTTATCAACTCAGTGTTTCAAAATGTGTTATAGATGGACTGCTGAGCATGACTTGATTCATAAAATGCAAGTTCCCATCTCCTGTCTTATCAACTCGTCTATGATAAAAGAGGTGGGAGCCTGGAAGCTGTTGTAGCAGAACACTCTGTAGTAGGATAGGAACACTAAGTGCTGCCACAAGTATTTTTCTTGATTAAAGCTGGCGGCTTCCTGATCAAATTGATTCATCCCTGGTGATCAAACAGCAAGAACAATGTGCCCATATGAACTAAACTGTTAACTTTGAACTCAAAGCACTGGAAATCTACATCTTCACTATGTGATGCCCTTCAGCTGTTCCTTTAGAACCTTCCAGCCTGCTTTCCTACAAGGTAACCTTCAAAGTACGTCTTTGTGCACGGGATTCTTGCTCTCTACGAAGCTCCTGTGCTGCAAATTGGGGAGGCAGAAAGCTGTAGTGCCACACGTGATAGACAAATACGATGTGAACCTGGCAATTACAGTATAGCATTTGTTGCTTAAACAGAATAAGAGAAGCATTGCTTTATTCTTGCTAATACCACTATTTAACTTTTTCCCCACTGAATGACAGGAAGCCTTTACATTCCGTATCCTTGGTAATACAGAGATGCTTGGAATAGCTGTTGCTGGTACCCAGGGAGGAAACAATGACTGTGTTCTTCAGTTTCTGATTTCTTGCAGCAATGTATACTCGGCTTAAGGCAAGAAAAAGGTTGGGAAGAAGGTTGCCAAAGCCTTTTGTGCCCTCTGAGCCCTGCAGCTATTCACTGCAGGTATAGCACAGTGCTCATGTAACTCCTTTTCTGGTGCTTGCAGCTTTTCTTCTCAGTGTAAGAGCAGATGTAGGCTGCAAGCCTAGCTGCTTTGTCCTTAATCGCATCTGACTTCCCATAGAATTGTACCTCCAACTTCTGCTTTTGTTCAAGACTTTATTTATGCTTAAATTGGAAGTAAATCGGGCAGTGATTTTTTTTTTGAGAGATCTGAGTAGAATTCTGTCTCTTTTTGCAACAACTGTGTCCGATTTTACTTTCCTCTTTCCTTCAGTTCTGATGCGGGACCACTGGCACGCTTGTTCCCATATCAGTTTCGTCCTCCCTCGTATCTGTGCTGAGAAACTCCAGTTGGATTTTCTGGAACAGGACCAGTGCTTGAATAAGAAATAGATGTGAGCTGGAGAGATTTTGAAGCTGCCAGCCTGGATTTAAAGTACAGATCCTTTAGCTCTCTTCTTGAATCTTCTTGGTTTTCCCTGAGGCTGCGTGCTTGTGTCTAGTGCAGCTTCTTGCCCAGCTTCAACAGCATAAGTTCAGGTCATTGTGGTGGCTTTCCTAAAACCATCCTTCTCCATTTCCCTCCTTGCCTTCCTGGCTTTCAAATCTTCTTTCAACCCTTGGATACTTGGTGCTACCAACCCACAAGGCTTGCCCTTTGCTCTTACAGTGACATCTTTTAAACAAGTGCATTTAGCAACTCAAAGCATTTAGCTGTGCTCAGGGGTAGGAGGGACAGAAGAATACGTTACATTCTTCAGGGATACTGAGCTGCAGCTCCATTTTCAACAGTGGAGCAGTAAGTCCTTTGAAAAGCTGTATCTCTTCATAGTACGTAGCCTACATCAGCACAGGTAGAAGCCCTGCCATCTACTTTTTATTTTTCCCCTAAAGCAGCTGGATCTCAGCCATGTTACAGAAGTAAAGCCTTTGTGTGTTTGTTGCAAGTACAGGTGCCTGTACCTGTAATGTGTACTGCAGCAGAGAAGCAGACAACTCCACTTCTGAAGGGCAAGCCTATTCAATAACCAAGTTCAAAACCTCTCCTTTGCCCAGAGATGTGGCTGGAGACACTCAAGCTCAGCCTGGACGGAGCTCTGAGCACCTGATGGAGCTGTGTGCATCCTTGTTCATTGCAGGGGAGTGGAACCAGATGGCCTTTAAAGGTCCCTTCCAACTGCAAGGATTCTGTGATTCTACTCTGTGTTCTGCAAATTACCTCACAGGAGAATGGTTTGTGTAGACCACTTTTTTTTTTTCTGGAGGTGTAACTATGGATTTCAACACGTAGCATCAAAAGCCTCGAGAACGGGAGCGAGGAGCAGAGGTGGCTGCTGGTAGGGTGCCTCCATTGCAACGTGATGCACCATGTAGCATACAGATCTCCTGATTATTTAGGTGGAACCTTACATTTGGCAGAAGGTAATGTCTACTGCATGGCCTGGGGCTAATGCAGCCTTGTAGGTGTTGACACACAGCTCTGCATTTCAACACCTTCTATATGGAAACAGCCTGCTGAGGCAGGCAAACAATATATAGGTAGGGATTCTTGCAGTTGTGTTCAGGTACATTGATACCACCTTTTATTTGAGCATACTTGAGGTACTAAAATGAATATTATTATTTCCCTGCAATCTTTTAAGCTTCTGGCAATGCTGCTAGGTTGGTCGACCTTCTTACAATTTGCTTTGTCATGTTAAGAGGCAGTTTGACAGTCTGTGGCATTTCACAGACCTTGTGTGGCTGTTCCTGATAGGGAAAAGTTTGGTATCAGAGCTTTCCAGAGCGAAGAATTGCTTGTTGCACACTGTTTTGTTCTGGCTCTGTTAGTGCAGAACGTGCACTCTGATCTCTGAAGAAGGACACAATTTGGTTGTAACTTCCAGAAACCGGTGGGTGTCTTTGGAAACTTAAGATTTGATCTTTTAAGCATGCTAGAACATGAGTGAAGAGTGGGGCTTTCATCAGTCAAGAAAATTCATTGTGTCTAGAACACAGATAAAATGATGGACCGTGAACATTTTTTATAGGCAAGTGTAGTTGCAGCCCAGGCTTGAGCTGCCGCTGTTGCCTTCTTAGATGACTTCTACCAACAGTACTTAAAGTTGGATGAGGATGGATTTAAAATACATTAAATTCAGGGTTATGTGTTGTCTTATCCAAGTGCATGCTGGTAGTCGAGATGATTTCTAACTTAACATTCTTTCTTTGCCTTAAGGATCACTCAGGTACCCTGAAGAACAGTCTTCTCCAGGTGGATCAGAACTGTGTTCGTAACTCTTACGATGTCTTCTCTTTGCTTAGGTAAGGATTTTGAAAAGTGTTCCATCTACCCATGATAACTTTTTCAATGCATGTGGGAAGAGCCTTTCCAAACATGAAATCAGTCTTCTGGACTCGAGGGTGTGGGTGTCCTGCTGGTGGCAAGGAGCTGAGCCTTGATGCATCTTGCTGCTGTCAGTGCACACCTGAGCACACTGATGTCCAACTGCCTGCAGAGCTTGCCCGTGGGCTGCCTTGCAAGTGTTGAAATCATGAAGCTCCTTTGAGAGGGAGCTTCCGTGGAAAGCCCTTATTTTGTTTCCCTCAACAAAATGGAAGCAGTTTGGAATGAATTCAAATCATGAAATAGAAGCACCTCGCTAAAACTTACACGGATGATGATGCCATAGTTGGAACAAAACAGCTGCACAACTGGGTTTTTTTTTCTGTTGAACTCCTGAAGTGAACTTGTGTTTTGCATAATCCTCCCACGTAATCCAGAAGGTAACTGCTAGGGTGCAGTTATTTCAGGGTGCAGTTTAGAACCATTGCTGTGCCTGCCCACTTCTGGTTGGTGTCTTAGCTGCCTCTCTGGTCGTGAAAAACATGATGTATGGGTGTGAATGTTAACAAAATGGCCTTCTCCAGATCTGTTTTAATACAGTAGCTCAAGAACATCAGCTGGGGGGAAGTGTGATAGAGGATTTATAACCTCTGCAGTTGGATTTGAGGAGTAAGCTGCATTTGAAAGGCATCTTCCAAGGCAGTTTGCAAACTTCAGTTCTGTAGTAGTAACACTAGGCAAATGAGATCCTTTAGAAGCAAATGTTTAACGTGTGTTTTTTGGGATGTTATGGGAAAAAACATCCAGGTTTACGTGGTAGGAGTTGTGCCATTTGGTGGTGTTAGCAGTAGGTGTCACTGTTGTCTGCGGGAAGCAGCAGCCTTAATTCTGAAGAGAAGGGAGTGGGAGGAAAACTGAACTCTAGGTTGCTTATTCCAAAGTCGTTATCTTATAAGCTCTGCTACAAATTTCAGTGTGCTGGTTCCTGGTTCCACTTTTGGAGTACAACAACCAGAAGGCGTGGTAGGAAGTTCTGGTTGTGTTCAGGTACGGTCCATGGGAAGAAAACTCTTCTGTTACCTGACATTAAACCTTTGTTAAACAGAAGAAAACGTGCAGGGGTCATGCATTTTTTCCCCCTTGTTTCCTTGGGAATCACAATCCAGAAAACAGAAACAGTTGCTCATGAAGCTTGATGGACAGCAGCTCTGCTGCTGATTCATATCAATGCATTCTGCATACTTCATCAAGGAGTACGTGGTGCGTTGCCTTCTTCCAGAAGTTGAAATTCAGAATTGGTGGCCTCACCTGGATACTGTTTTCTTTTTTTTTTAACCTGCTTCCTTCCTAGGTGGGAAAACTCCTTGGGAATTGAGGTTGAATTCCCTGTGTAGTCCTGAATCCTTCCTCTGACCTCGTGCATTGATTCAGGTTTTCTTACAGGTGTGCTTTCTCTGCTGCTGCTTACCTGTGACACCTCGCTCAAAAGACTGACGACAGCATTTATTCCTTTCTAATAACCTCCAGTCTCTATCTGGTGGCTGTGCTTTTTCTCCTTCCAGACAGTCTGCTTTGCCACCTCCTCCAGGAGCCCAGGCTGGAGCAGCCAGCCTGGAAATTCTTTCCAAAGATGGTTTTTGTGAGAGCAGGTTCCTCTTAGAACCAGAAGAGAGGAACAGGCATAAGCTGAGTTGCAATTCGTCTGACAGGCCGTGTGCTTTGGGAGGAAATGAATTGCTGCCTGCCTGCTTCTGTCCACTGGCTATAAAGAGAAGAGGGAAGTGTCTACCCTAAAGGTTTGCATCTGGTCACATAAATCCCACATTTCGAAGACTTTTCCTCATTATGTGGTGTATTTGTCTGCAGTAAAACCTCGCTACTTGCACATGTGGCTTCCCGATATATTTTATTTTTTTCTGCTAGGCTGTGAATATGGAGAACAGATTGTCATGACTTTGGTTTTAATTTCCCAAAGAAGGAAGCAGGTCCTGGTGATGCTTGCTGTCTTGTGTCGGAGTTATTCTGATGGTACCACGCCACCAGGTGCACCATAGCCACGGTGCTCAGCTGTGCAGCATGAAGATTGAGACCACGTCCTGGTTCAGCCCTTCTCTTGAAAACTGCAAAACGGGGAGAACTTCTGTGGCTGGTCTCTGTCAGCTGCTTTTTGGGGGAAGAAACGGTTATTTGATTTTTCAGTTTTCAGACAAAATGAATAGCTAAAACTTATGAAGCTAGTGAACGGGCCTTAATGAAGAACACGTGCTTGGCTCCAATTATGTTGATTAAAAAAAAAATCCATTAGAAATGCCAGAGAGTGTGAACAGTAGAAGAACTGCAGTGTTAGATGAAAAGGGTGCCTGTGTGCTCAGATGCTTAATTGCGTGGATTTATAAGTTAATTAAGCGGGAGGAGAAGTTTAAATACCCAGACAGCTTAGCTTTACACAAGCAAGTGCTCAGCACCTCTGTAACTCGTGAACCTTCATGTTTTGGTGCAGGGACAAGATCCTCAGGCAACCGTGGTGCAGCTAATGAGATGTTCACACCACGTGGAGGTGGCAAATGTTCTTACAGTCCTTTGTTTTAAGAAGATTTCCCGGCCGAAATCCACCATCCCAAATGGAAGGCTGAAATGTTGAAGGTTTTATTTCTTTTTTCCCCCTTGGCCATGTTGTCCTATTTCCTAAACAGAGGTCACGTGAAGGCTTTCTAAATATTATGTAGCTGGTGGCAATAGGCTCTGCAGTAACGTGGTTCACCTCTCACGTCCCACTCAGGATGAGCCACCTCCATCTGAGGTCATATTGTGGATGTGTCTCTGTAATCGAGCTCCCTACTGCATTAGTTTGCAGTGCTAATGGGAACAGATTGAGTTTTTCTATTCACTCAGGTGTTTTTTTGTCCTTTCTTTTCTTTGAACTTTGGAGACTAGACCTTTCTGTATTAAGTGGTGTTGGGAAGATGGGATATGCTGACAATCACTATGGAAAGGACTTAGCCCTGTACATGAAGGTCTTTTCTTCAGTTACTTTGTTGTATTTAGGAACATCTTGTGTCCTACAATTGTTTTTCCACATCGTTTCACTCAAAGCAGTTGGGCTTCTGATAGCATTTGGGCCTCGAAATACATGATTACATGAAATCCTCTTGAGTTATACCATTACCTGTATCTTATATAAGAACTCCTGAGACCTTCCCCTTTGTAGTTTAGCTTCCTATGTTCGCAGCCTCTTTCTTTGTGGTTTTAACCATTCTTTTAGCAGGAGTGAGGGCATGTCTGTGCTGTTTGGCCAGCCTTCGGGAGCAAATTGGAAACATTTTTGCTGTACTTCTGCTTACAATAACTTTTTTTTTTTTTACAGCAACTAAGAAAAAACTCTGATGTTAGTACAATATTGGTCCTGGAGATGGGAGTAAAAGAGAAGCTTTGGATAACTGCTCTAATATCATCTAACCTAGCTGGTGTTGGTTTAAATAAAACTTCTAGGTGTTAAAGGGCTTCTGCTGTGCCTGTGACATGATCTGACCCAGCAGATCAAATTAGATCAGATTAAATCTTCAGAACTGGAGCAACTCCAGAGAGCGTGTAAGCTTTCATTAAACAAAACAGCTTCTCCCAGTTCTGCTGGTAAGAGAAGAAATTTGGCTGCCCTGTCCCGAGCAGGTAAACTTGGTTTCCCAAAGCAGGTCATAACACCACGTGAACAGCTCTGCTGTTTTTCACGTTGCAGTAACGGTGACTCAGGTTCTCACTGAGCTTAAATGGCCAGAGGTGGGCAGTGACAAGACACTGCTTGGGAGGGGGACCAAAGCTCAGCTTCTCAACTCTTATTTCCTAAGCTGGAGGCACGGAAACGTGGATGAACCACTTCTCTTGGTCTGAATCCAATGGGCAGCTGTGCAGTATTGAACCTGGTCACGTTGTTAATTCATACTTCTGTTTGTCGTGCATTACAGACTGTCTTAACATCTCTGTACCTTAAATATCCTCCATCTTATTTTTCATCATCTGTTGTGGGCCGGGGACGTGCTTGAAGTGGCAGGGTTTGGTTCACATTTGCTGTTGGTAATACAACTTGAAGAAGTCACAAGCTATGACCGAAGAGAATTTATGTAAGAATGCAGATGTAGGTCATGCTTGTCAGCAGTTGGAAATGTGGAGATGTTTGTGACATCAGCCCTCTTAAGAGACCAGAATACAGGGACACTGCATTAAATCAGCTTTTGTTTAGCTCTGCCTTGCTTAGGAGAGAAGCTTTTTAACAAATGGATCAAAACGTGCTCTCTCGCTTCGGAGAGTTGTGCAGCATCCAGTAACAAACCCTTCTGTCTTCTTGGATTTGAGTTCCTCTACTTCCACCCCTGTCTCAATGAAAGAAGTGAACCCAATGGAGCCGTGCAGGAGGTAGGATTCATTCTCTAGGCTCTGCTGTTCTGTCAGCACAGAAGTACTGAGTGGCTCTTTGCTACCTTTCAGGATCCTGGTAGACGTGTGGCAAGAGGCGAGGGGATGTGGGAAAGATTTGTGCATTTTGAAATATGCCTTAAGAATTAAGTCTTCTGTTTCTAGCTTTTTTTTTTTTTTTCCCCTTCTCCTCTCTTCTTAGAGGAGGATCCCGAGTCATAGCCGTGACCGAAGCCTTTCTAAATGTTTTTCTGTGATGGCCAGACTTGATGTTTCTGACTGGGGAAAGATTTCCACCTGGAAGACTTGGCTGCCTACACCATACAGAGAGCCAAGACGAGGCAGGCATCCCCTTGGCTTTGGACATGAGCACCCAGGTGGCCTAAAGCCAGCATAAATAAATATGAACTGTAATCGGACCTCTGGAGTGCCTCTGTACACTGCAATGAGCAGTGGTGAAATGGATGAGCCTATCAAGTGCGATCTCCTTTTGGCTTGCAACTCAACGTGGGTCGGAATTGTGGGGTAGCGTCTTCCTGGGATGGGGAGTAGTGATGGAGATGGAAATGGAGATCCGTGCTTTTTGAGACGCTCGCTAGGGATCTCCATCTGTAGCATCAGAATCTGAGACAAATCAGTTCCCAGGTGTTTTACTCGTATAGTGCTAAGCTATCTGGACACTGTGACTAATCAGTCATCAGAAGAGTCAAGTTCCAAGCCTGACTTCTGCCAAAATCAGTGGAAGGGAGCAGCATGGTTCACAGCAAGTTGGAAGAGTCCATGAAGCCTGAGAGAATTATTTTGTATGTCAACATAAATGGAGGGCTGGTTGTCTTCCCCTTCTGTTAGCTTTATCTTCAGCTCCCCTTGCACGCCATGTGGGATAAAGCATCCCTACAGAAGCAGACTTCCAGCGTGACCGTGATGGGGATGCTGCCAGCTTTTGATCACATTCACTTTTAGCGCTGTTTAGGAGAGAGATTACATAGAGCTGTGCAGAAGTATCTCCTTGCGATGGCATTTGAAAGATCATCTCAATGAAGCAACGTTCAGTTAGGCTAAGCTACGAATTGGAATCTCTTTTTTTAGCTTTACTAGAGTCAGGGGAAAGCAGGGCACGTCGATTCCTAAATAATATTCTAACAGATAACTGAAAATGTTTAAGGAAAGAGGGTTTTGCAAACAGCTGTGCTGAGATTTCCTTATTTTGGTACGGCCATAAGGAAGATGTGCTCTTTTTCCTCATTTCCTTCTGTCACCCTGGGTAACAGCCTCAATGAACACGTATATCAGAAATACCTCACCAGGTCAGGGAAGCTCTGCACTGTGCTGTGACTGAGAGCAAATCCAGTGGGTTACATTGGAGAGAATGCTCTGAGAGCAGGGTGGGGGCAGTGCTCCTGTACGGAGGAACTGCAGAATGCTTCTGTAAGGCTTCAGACCCTCCCTCTGCCCTTTGTCTCGTGGTCGATCTCTCCTCTACTCCAGCTACAGCAGAGTACTTCTTGGAAATAGGCTTTGACTGTAGTTTGGGGATGGCTTCCAGGGAAAAATTCCCCAATATGCAGCTTGGAAAAATGAGTCACCTGAATGCTGACTGTTCATCCTTCTCCCTCCAGTGGGCAAGGCTGTTGCAAACACCTTATTGGTCTTGTGGACTGCAACTGGAAGAACATAATGACCTGGACAGCAGCTCTTTTCCTATCGGAGTGGAGCCTGTCATCTATTAAACCTAAATGAATGCGTTTTCCTTTTCAGTTGTGCAATGAACTGCAGCCATAGGGTTGCTCGCTGCCTCAGAGCAAGAATTGAGACTTATGTTAAGATTTGTTGGCAAGTTACATCTCAGCAAAAGGCAGCAGGATGCTACCAGTGTCACTGTCCTTCTGGTAGGAGTCATCTTTACCTCTTTGTACTCTTAGGAAATTCGTGTTTGCATGTGGTTTACTGTTCTGCGATGTGCAATGTGTTGAGTATGGTCCGGTCTGTTGCCCTGGCAGTAAGGGTTTTGTAAACAGAAATCAATAGGCATGAGTATAAAGGAGTAAAAACGTCTGTCATTGTCCAATACATTTGTTCTTTGAACAATAATAACAAAAAAAAAAATCTAAATCCATCCCAAGGCTGGAATCAGATCCGTGGATTAGTTTCTAAGACAACTTGAGGCCTCTCAGGTTTTGTTCCTGCATTACTGGAGGAAACGGTTCGTGCTTCACTTCGAGGCTTTCTCCTCTTCTGCTCATGGCCCATGTGTAGTGAGGGTGATCTACACATTGCCTCTTTAAAATGTTCCTCTTTCTGGAGGCCTCCCTTGCTGTCCATCTGATGCTTTTTTGTGTTCTTTTTTCCCCTTCTCCCATTGCAAATAGCTCAAGTGCCTTGATTATTCAGAACCTCAATTCAAGTCCTACCTATGTAAGCCAGCTTGAAACCATTTGAGAGGGCAATGGAAAGTATGTGCTCGTTGAAAGCATCTTCTGTGATGAGTCTTGTAGAGGCTTCATGCCGTAAATGAACGAGCCAGACTTGCATTTTATTCCCTCTGCCTTCTCTTGTCCTCCATCTGCTTTTGACAAATTGTAGGAGTAAGTTTCCGAGGAAAGCGGGAAAGGGAGCATAGGATTGATTATAAATGAGAGATTTTTTTTTTCTTGTGGGAAAGTGGATGTAGACAGTGACGGTTTAAGGGGCTGTGTAAGAAATACTCTACAGCTGGCTGGCACTCCCTACAATCTAATCTCTGGTCCGATTTAAATGAAGTACGTGTTCCATTTCTTTATTTATTAGGAAAGTCTTGGCTTTGTTTGGTAATAGGTTGGAGGATTTTACTTCCAGGATCCTACGTCTCACGGATGGCCAGAAGCAATCTGTTCTGTTTTCGAAATCCCTGGTAGTAATTCTCAGTTTAAATTTAGGCTCATTGTTGTTCTGGCAAATCAGGCTCCAGGCATTTATTTCTCTCGAGAAGCAGCGTAGTATGTGAGTGCTGTCATTAATTGATGTATTTATGGCTTCAAGTTCCATAACACGAAAAATCCAGATGTCTGATAGAAGCAAGTAGACGTTTGGAGTGCATGGTAGAACTACGAAATAGCGTATCAAATGTCAAATCAAGTTGAGACTTTTCATTAATGTAAACATAAACGTATGTTAGCTTCATAGGCAGAACTGTCAGGAACACTCCAGGTTTTTTGTTTTTTAAGCCAGGAGTTGCTACGTAAAGCAGTAAATCAGCAGAAGAACTAACGACCAAGAGGGATATCTCACGTGGAGGATGCAGCAGAGTGAAAGGGAAGTGGTTCAGATGAAGCTTCAGGCATTCCCTCCAACTTAGTGCAAGCTGGAAGGGAGCAAACGTGGCGTTACAGCGTGTTCCCAGGCTGGAAGGCTGAGTGAAGTTGGACCCCTGCGTTGTGAGGTCTTTGGGAAGTTGGGAAAACTGCTTTATTGCGTGAACAGGACAAGGATGTTGTTGCTACGAAGTCATAGAGTGGTGAAGAAGTCCAAAACTCGACCGTTTTTTTTCTTTTCTAAGTTAGTACCTGGCTTGAGTTAATTGCCAGAGCAGCCAATCCGACCTTAAAGATGCTCAGAGATCTGAAACAGCTCGGATTTCTATTGACGGAACACTGAGCGAGTACTGGAATTGTTTCGGGTCTTAAAGCCAAAGCAAAAGGTGCTTTGTGGAGGGGGAGGGAACACTTGAAAAGCGTTGAAGAAACGCTCAGAGATGTGGTGTCCAGAGAAACTGTCCAGGGAGGTGGGGGTGCCCCATCCCTGGAGATGCTCAGGGTCAGGCTGGACGGGGGCTCTGAGCACCTGCTGGGGCTGTGGGTGCCCCTGTTCAGTGCAGGGAGCGGGTCCAGATGGCCTTTAAGGGTTCTTTCCAGCTCCAATCATTCTATGCATGCCCCAGTTAGCCCGGGTTTCATCAGCTTGGAAACCAGCAGCAGGGGTAGGCACTGAGTTTTTGCCTTCGGGTTCTTTCTAAAGCAGTGACGCAGATGCAGTTTTTTTTGTTGCTTTCAGATTACACTACACGACTGATGCTTTCGTATCTATTCCACTTTCTTTTCATCCCAAGGAAGGGAGAGCACTTTCTTTCATCTCAGTCTTCTGCGGAGTCTCAGAAAGCATGGTGGTACGAGAATGGAAGCAGAACAACAGCTCCATGCATTTCCATTTAACTATATTAGGGTGGCCTCCCCAGTGAGGGCTTTCAATGTCTGCTTTCATCTCAGCGCTTTCCCAGGCAGCAGCGTGCGACTCACCTGATCTTGGGCAATTGCACAGCAGCTCTCAGGCCCCCAGGTAACAGCAGTAAATCTACCAAAGTTACGTTCGTGTTACTCTGCTCCTGGCTGACCGTGGCTGCGAGCTGCTGCAGGATCGCCGGGATGACAGCACTGCTGGCTGAGATTTCTCTGTAAGAAGACTTGAGTTTGGTCTTGGCTTCCCTGACCATCGATGGGAATTTGATGGCAGGCCAGCAGCCTCTCAGAGCTCTGAATGAGCTCTTCAAGTGCTAATTTCGATAATAAATAATAATAAAAATCACTTAAATGATCTAGGAAGAATCCTCCGTTGGCTGGTGTCGCATAGGTTGTTGCCATCGGTTGGCTTGTGGCTGTCAATTACTAAACCCGTTTGGATTGCGCTCAAGGCACACATTGTGCTAACTTTAGGCTCTAGCTTTTTGGCCGCGCGTGCGGATGAGAAATGGAAACAATATGTGGTCGATGAGCATTGAAATTCATCTCCATTAATTATACCTACATTTTTAATCCAGATTTATGGCCTGCACTTGGTGATTTCAGACAGCAAACTGAACTATCCTACGCTATGTGCTGGTTTAAGAGTCAGCCTTGATACCTGCTTGTTCCTCACGCTTGGGCGTGGGTAGGACTCAAGGCTGTTACTAAACCTGTAGGTTGTTTAGCTGAGCACTGATGTGGCAAGCAAACCTCTAACAGCCTGGTAGTGTCCTAAGTGCCCCTCTGATGGCTGCACCACTCCCCAGCAGTGGGATTTTGCTATGTGAGCTGTGGTGGCGAGGCTGTGCAGCACCGAGTGCCTACCAGACTCCATGAAAAGCGTTCTGCCCGTATAAAACCAGATGAAGAGGAGGGAAAGGTGTGTTTCACTCTGCTGTTATTGCTCTTTCCATCTACGTCTTAGCCCTGGGTAAGAATTTCTGATGTCTGGAAAGAAAACGTTCCAGACCTTCGGAAAGGGGCAGGCTGGAAACTGTTGGGTAGGAAACTTAGACCCTGCTGCGTGGAATCCAGGTGTGCTGGGGAAGGTGGGAAGGTAGTTCCCCATAGGAAATGTGTTTGTGAGGGGCTTATGTCTCCCAACGGGGATGTGAGACCGAGCCCATGGGTGATCCAGTGCTGTAGGCTTCAGCACTTTGGCTCCTGTGTGCTGGTTTACTGGGCTGACTGGTTTAGGTGCTGTCCTCACTCTGATTAAACTAATTCCTAGTGCGTGCTGTTAAGTAAAGGTGGGATGCTAAGGGAAGGTGGTGCGAGAAGCAATGCCTGGTGATATCTCATGGTCAAAGCACATAGCTTGGCAATCTTGGTCTAACTACATGCAGGCCATTGGAAGCTGCTACCCTGAAGCTTTGAATAGCTGAGCCTTGATTGCTCCTTAATCTGGAAGGCATTAGGAGCTGTAAAAGGAAGGAGCTGAGCAGCCTCTCCTGTATGCCGTTGTGCTTTGGTCCTTGGCTCACAGCAAATGAGTAGCATTCCTTTAGTAAAACTGTTCCTGCAAAGGGACAGAGCTCTTTCATTTTGACTGAGCAGAGGTGGTTATTAAAGCAAGTATTGGAACGGCCTGGCAAAACATTTGCTTCATGTAGTGGGGTGGCTGCCCACTGTTACACTGTCCTGAGCAGGCCTTAGGTAAACGCTTATTCCAGCAGCACGAATAATATCCTAACAAAAGGAGGAGTTAATTGTAGGGCTGTGATTGGGAAGAGTGCACCTGGGCTTGCACGGCACGTTCTGTGTCTTCAGACCCATTCTCATTTCCTCCAAGACATACGTTAATTTCCACTCCGTGCTCATTAGTTTTAAGGTGCTAATGACTCGTAGATCTGTCTTCTGCCATCGCTTTCCTCTGTGTTTTCTTCAATGTATATAGTGAAAGATTTTTTTTCTCTTGGCTCCGAGGCCAGACAAAATGTTGATAAACACATTTTCTTTTCCCCACTTCAGACTTGATGCAGTAACCCATGGTTTTGTTGCAGGAGCACCCACAACAGATCTGGAGATACTGAAGGGTGGCTTGTGCTCTTGCCCTGGGTATCTCTATGTAATCTAAAGGATGCTTGCACTGCTTTAATTAAAGCTGGCAGTTAACAGTGCTCATGGCAACTTCCCTGCGTGCATCCATATCTTCATTCAGTGCTGTAACTTTGTCGTTGTTACACAAGAACTCTATGAATTGCTCCTTGACCTACAGCTTTGCATTACTTGCATCTGTTGAATCTGTCACCTGGTTGCATTTAGAGACTTGCTGGTTTGCTTCGAATGCTCATATACAAAACTTGAAAGTTATGACTCCTCTTTCAGTTTTCCTTGCAGAACAGGAGGTGGCAACCTGAATTCCTCTTACCTCTGCTGGTTTTGATGTGCCTGGTGCATCCTTCATCAGGAGCCGTGAGGAACCTCTAATGCAGCTGTGATTCCTCTTCTCATTACAGGCTTCACAGAGCCCAGTGTGCAATTAAACAGACTCAGGTAACTGTTCAGAAAATAGGAAGGGAGATTGAAGAAAAGCTGAGATGCACATCTACAAGCAATGAACTGGTAAGCTCAGTTACTTCAAGCCTTATCCTGCAGACTTACTGAAGCACCTGGCTGGTATCTTGACCTGAAACCTTTATTGATTTGTTTTTTAAAACTTGAACATGAAATATTTACTTAAACCTGCCATTTCAAATGGGACTTACCTGAGAAATACGTTGGATTTTTGGTTCGTGCGTGCTACTCAGATTTATAGATTGCTTATGCTATTTTACCTAGAGTATTCATAATCTTTTTGTGCTATAGAAGTGTAAAAATTGCGCAGGAAATTTAAGAAGCTCATCGGGAAAACCAAACTTTAATTATTTAAGCAACTCTTGATGGGTTCTCGTGATGGATTTAGAATGAGGTGAGTCTACTCGCTGCATCTTTTTGCACCCTACTCCCTTTGGGTGAGTAGAATTCATGCGAAAGCTGTCGCTCAAGCGACACGTTAATTTTAAGCAGGAATTGTATTGGACCTCGTAATAGGTTTTGGCAGCTTGTTGTGCCTGACCTGTTGGCCTTCCCCTTAAAAATACACTGGCACCTGTTTTAGGTTCTTCCCAGAAGGAACTCAGTCTTTTGACTCAGGTCAGAGCAATGAGTCTGCAGAACAGGACAGCTCACGGTGATTTCACGTAGACGTCCGTGCTGGCGCTCAGGTGGTTTGCACCTGGTGCCTTGGACAGGAGGAAGAGGCAAGCTTCTGTGATGGATTTTTGGTTTGAGAGCACTCCATTTCAAAAGGTGCCAAACTGGGTTCAGGGCTTGACAAAACGGGAAAGTGGGGGGAGAAAACTGATTGCAGTGTTGTGTTGTAGACAAAGTCCCTTAGGAGCAATGTAACATCTCCTGTGAGCAGCTCCACCCTACAGCTTACTGGCCTTCTGCTGGTATCCTGGCTGTTAATAGGTTTTTAATCATCTTTATCATCTCTTTCTTCCAGTTATAAATCTCCTTGTCCCTCCATCCAAAAGCTTTTCCTTTATAAATACGTGAGCAGGGCTATACGAAGAGCATTAAAACCCAAAGTGACAACAGCAGTGCACGTGATGCAGCTCCTTAGTAGAACGATACATAATACAAGGAAATAATTACCCACTTTTCCTTTGTTTCGCAGCCCAAGCTCTGCTCGGGATTCCATTCCTCTGTAGAAATGTGTGAGCTGCAGTTTCATTCCTTAACACTGAGTCACGCTTCCTGCTGGAGCCTTGAACCAAGGGGCTGAGCATGCATGTGTAACTGAGGCAAAAAAAAGCAGAGGGAAGAGTTCAGCAAGTGCTGACTCTCACACAGTTAGTGTTGAAGTAATGTTATCTCCGTTAGCTGCTTGGAAGAGGTGAAAGCTGGCTGAGTTATGGGGCTGCCAGTGTCTGGTGGCACGTACCCAGGGCTGGCTTGCAGCACTGCCCACCTGCCCCTTGCCTTAGGAACTCTGTCCGTGGCTGGACCTCTGGGATGCGGCTCTCTTTTCCATTTTGAGTTTGCCTGCAGTTATTTTCAAGCAGTATTCCGAACTGGAAGCGTGCTCCTAGCAGAAAACTCTACCTCAGCGTGCTGCCAGCAGCATCGTTTCTTAGTGGAGAGAACGCCTCAAAAGGGGAAAAACCTGATTCTTTGAAAGATGCAGAAAGAGAGAGCAGTCAGAGGGGGGAAAAAAAATCCTTAAACCTTTCAAGGTAGGAGTCCTTCTAGTGGAACTGTGTGTATAATGACACAGTCTATTCTCCACTATGTGTTCTTTTGTATTTTCTCATCACGCTGAGGCTAGGAGTAGGATTTAATAGTGCGACTCAGAGGTTTCCAGCCTTTTTCCAGCCTCCTGCCTGGCTTTGGCACGGGCTCCTCATTACTCATCTTCCTCTTATGACCAAACCCTTTGCCGGGGAATTCTCGCTTTGCTCTGCTGTTAGCATCCGTGTGTCTGTCCTGGGGGAGTTTCCTGCCACCTCTCCTTCATCTTCTGATATCTGCCCTGGGCAAGGTTGCATCACTGAGCACAGGAGAGGAGATGGATCCTGCAGGACAAGCAAGCACTCCAGAACACAGCTGAGTTCTTCTTTCTTGTCCTTCCAAAGCAGTAAAATGATTTCGGTCCCTCGTAATCTATTACATGTGGTAATCTATTGTCTCACCTTCTACTCTGGTAGGCGCCGCTCTTGTTCTATTTCTTCCTACCCCATCTATTATGGGTTTACCTACGCGAGGAACAGCTGAAAAACAGACTGCTTGTACTTCTTACTCACCTATTTGATTCTTCTTCCACTAGAAAAAGGAGAGTGAATGTTTACAGTTGAAGATCCTGGTGCTACGTAATGAACTGGAGAGGCAGAGGAAGGCCCTTGGTCAAGAAGTAGCTTTGCTGCATAAGGGAAGGAATACTTTACACGACAAAGGTGAGCGTACAGGTGTTACAGCTTCTGTTGCAGATGTTTGTAATCTGAACAGAAGAGGTTGAAAGCTGTGCTCAGCTAGAATTTCCTGAAGGAAATCAGAAGAGCTGCAGTGCAGTCAGCAGTGGCACTATGCGAGCGAATCTTAATGTCGCGAGGGATGGTTTTGAACCTGTGCCTAGGATCCCGTTGTAAGTGTTACAAGACCAAAATCACCCTTAGTAGCTTATATAATAAGTGAAAGGTGAAATGCTTTGGTGTTTTGTTTTACGCCGAAAGTGTCCTATGGTAAAATCCTCCATGGTCGAGTCTTCAGAGCTCACCAGCAACCAGTCTGCATGGCTGTCTGATCTTGTTGGATTTCCAGTGGAAT
The DNA here is from genome assembly GCF_002078875.1 of Numida meleagris. NCBI lineage: Eukaryota > Metazoa > Chordata > Aves > Galliformes > Numididae > Numida > Numida meleagris. The sequence goes on along the minus strand of NC_034409.1, from coordinate 192,083,842 downwards.
ACAAAATAATAGGTCGCTGCAAAAAAAGCATTTTGTTATTTGCTTAATTCTGGCTGTGCAAGTGTGCACTGAACTGCGCTGCTACAGTGGCCGTGAAGGGAACGGATCTTAAAAAGAGAATGAGGTTTTGTAGGCTGCACTTGGCTGGTGAATGGATGGCGTATAGTGCATGAAGAATGACACTGTCGTTCCCCAGTTTGGCAGCATGACATGGAAAATGGGCACCTGGGGGTAAATGGAGGGCTAGTGCCAACACTTGGACGTCTGAGGAGTGGATACTGACGATAACGAAGAAAATCTTTGGTACTAATTGTTTGTTTCCTAATTTCTCTTATTGCTTAGGAAATGAATTTGAGACCGAGTACCGGAAGCTTCAGAAGCATAATGAATCCTTGCATGAATTAAGAAAGGAATGCACTGCAAAGAGGTAAAAGGACCTGTGTTTTTTTTTTTTCCCCACTTGTCTGGAATTGGAAAGGAAGTGCAGGTTTGAGAGTAAGGCATCAAAAGGGACATTCACTGTACAGAATCCTTCCTGCTGTCACTCTGATGCTTCTTCAAAGAGCTGCTACAGTTACTAGATAGCAGAAGTGGGAATGAACAGTAGCAAGTGTGGGAGAGAAAAGATGCTGTGTAGCACAGTAGAAATTTCCTGCCAATTTTGGTGAAGCACAGCTTTGTAACAGGTAACTGCTGTAGTCATAATATGCCTACGATAAGAGAGACAGCTGAAAACGAAAAGCTGGTGTTGCCTCCTGTATTTATCCTAATGGAAGCATTTTGCTGGGGGAAGGGGGATGCTACTTGCCAAGATGTGGGGAAGGTGGCAGGTGCTGATATTTCTCTTCAAAGCTGTTGAAGAAGCTAATGACTTTGGGTTCTCTTTCCCCAAAGAGAACTGTTTCTGAAGACAAGTGCCCAGCAGACCATTCGATGCAAGCAGCTGCTCTCAGAGCTCTCCTATATCTACCCCATCGATCTGGTATGTGCTGGATGCTCTAGAATTGGTGCTTGATGTAAGAAACAAGAAGTTCGTGTCGTACCTGGAGCAAACCAAACCTCTCTTTGCTTCAGGATGAAACTTCCTCTTCGCTCGTGCTGCTTTTTACAGCTTTCTCTTGGATTTGGTCCTTTGGCTGTAAACCTCACACAGAGAGGACTTAGGCCAGCATCTCTCAAATAATCTACACTTTAAGAGTAGAATGTCTGTAACTATAACTTAATGGATACTTGCCACTTCCTATATAATTATATAAAGCAACCTTGGCAGTAGGCTAGCTTAACTTCAACGGAGCACACAAAACCAGATGTCAAAATGCAGAGCTCCTAAATCTTCTTCTGCACTGAATTAAGATAAAGCTCTTCCTCTTCAAAGAGAAGTCCCATTTATTTCTGAATTACTTAAAAATGTGGACTCAAATGTTATCTCTGCCCGTACGTGTTTCGTTGAGGGTTTTGGTTTGTCTTCACAAGATGTGCTTTGCTGCCACTGGGTTTTGTGTAGGCTTCTGTTTTCTGGCTGTTGCCGTCCCGTTCTCACTTTCCCTTGTCGATTTTAAACTTCCAGAATGATCAGAAGGATTACTTCGTTTGCGGAGTCAAGCTTCCGAATTCTGAAGACTTTCAAGGTAGGTGGATATTTAATTTAGTCCTTACAGTCGATCCTGCTTCTCAACTCGATACAATTAAGTCAACTGATGGCAGTGGTGAAGGATTTGCATTTTTGATTGGAAAGGCCTGGAGCAGAAGAGAACTCGCTCAGTGTTTATTCCTGGTCCCTAGGTAGTGCAAAGGTAGTTTGACTCTTAGAACAGTACCTCCATATTTTGAGTTTAAATGGTGATGCACAGAAATAGGACTCGAAAGCTGCCTGATGCCAATTCTTGCCATGGGTATGGCAGCGTTTTACGAGCCAGCTTCTGCTGTAACTTTCTGCCCCATCTTTTTGCAGAAGCAAACCCATATGCCTGCCCGTGTCCCGGTGGTACAGGGAGCTGCCTGCATTCACCTACAGGTGTTGGATGCGATTTGGAACGTCCTGAAAACTCCCTTGAGAATTCCTTCCTCCCAGTCCTTGTTCGCTCTGCCAGGCATATGTGGTTCGTGGGGCAAAAACCTCCATCGATTACCAAAGTCTTTAAAGCCCCCCGCTAGGAATTAATTTGTGCTGCTGACGGGTGTATTAAACGCCTGAGTAACAGGAGCATAATCTTGAACACGCTCGTTTGTTTTCCTGGTTGTGCTACGTATAACCAGCTCGGTTCTGTAATTCATGAGTAAGCAGTGCTGTGCATCTTTTGGCCCTTTCTCAGTGCTCCGATATGAACCTTATCCTTATAAAAGAGTGGTTAACTCCTTATATCGAAGCCTCTAGAAATACTGTGCTACTGGGAAGAAGCACTAAGCATTCAGTTCAATGAAATGAGTTAAACTTGAAAAGCAGCTGCCTAACTGTGTAATATCCATATATCCTCTTTTATTATAGAGGTCAGTGTGATGTCAGAGGAGCTGAGCATCATGAAAAGCTTTCATAGAAGGACTTAGCTTATCTGATTGCCCAGGACTCCCATGTGCCTCACTGGGGATGGTTGTTATGTCGTTTACATCGGTGTGTTCCCTTGCTAAGAAAGAAAAGAAATTAAAAAAAAAAAAAAAAAGCAAAACAGAAAGGAAAAGCCCCTGTATGGCTAATGTAGGGATTCTAGAGAAGGATGTAATTTGAACTGCCGAGATCCGTGTGTGCTCCCAGCAGGTGAAGCTTTATGGTTACAACCTGAAACGTCACATTGAAAAGGATGCTTCAAAACAATGGGTTAACCAAAGTTTTTCCAGTTATTGGCAGGCAGCAGAGCTCAGCCCCTGGGGGTCAGTGTCCCACTAGTGAGTAAAGTGATGGAGGAATGCAGCATTTCTCTGACCCTGGCAACGCGTGTCAGCTCCATCTCAAGAAGTGCAGAAAGTATAAGGCTTTAATCACGTCTTGGGATTCTTTTTTTTTTTACTTTTCCCATCTCTTCTTTACCCTTCCTGACCCAGTCCGACTTTGAGAAGGGAAGCTTTTAGCTTCCAAGGGGTGAAACTGGAGGGAGGGCACACCATCAGCCGTGTAACAAAAGAGGCATTTAATAAAAGGAGCAAATGGTGAACTGCAAAGAACTGTAAAGCGGTCTGTTGGCTTCGCTTGCATCTGTCCTTAAGCTATAACTTCTGATAACTTCATGAATTATATTGTTCCCTGAGCGATGGGGATGAATTTGTGCTGAGGCTGCACTGAGTCTCAACTGATTATTTGATGTTCTTGTTGTTATTCACAGCAAAAGATGACGGAAGCATTGCTGTTGCCCTGGGCTACACCGCTCATTTGGTTTCGATGATATCCTACTTCTTACAAGTGCCACTCAGGTATCCCATCATTCACAAGGGCTCCAGGTCTACAATCAAAGATAACATCAACGACAAACTGACAGAGAAAGAGCGAGAGTAAGTATGCCACACATGCACTTCTACTTCCTTCAGAGCAACAAAGCAGCAGCAAAAAGCACCTGAACTTGGGCAGTCCTGGGTGCTCAGCTGGGTTACTGATTTTGCAATTATTTGTTACTGTCTTCAGTAGCCTTGGGGCAGTAGCTTTGGAGTTTCTGATGTCCACATTCTGTGATCTGACAGCATTAGTCCAGCTTTGTCATTCGGTGTCTGTTGGCAGGCACATGCCTGTTGATTAGGCATCTTAAGAACGACAGGAAATCCTAAATAGTGTGTCTTGTAGTGTGGCTTCTGATGGGAAAACTCACCTTTTTGTGTTGTTTCTACTGGCTGTGGGGATAAAACAGGGATAGCAGAAGTAGCCTTTAGCGAGGGGCTGCTGCCAGTGCTGCTGTAGTGCTTGATATGTAACAAAATAAAGAGCTTCCTTTAACACAGAGGCCTTTAAACAGCTCGGAGAAGAGTATTGTGGATGGTTACCTACTAACAAATCAACTTGATGCTCAGTGAAGAGGTTTTCACCTGGTCTGTAGCCATTGTCTTTCAGTGTGCGCCTATTGTTATGCAACTGGGAAGCTATCTTGCTGTCCTTAAATCCTCTCCCAGTGCTTTTTCCTGCCTTTTGGCCCTCTGCCTGCTTTCCTACCCTCTTCACACCTGTGTGCCTCGCTATGACAGCAGTGACAACGACTGTGTAAGCTTTGCTTTGTAGCCTGCAGCTCCAAGGAATGCAACGCTGACCAGCTGTGGGAGGCCAGCTGCTCCCCTCTGATCCTCTTGTGTCTGCAGGCGGCTGCGAAGTCAGGTTCCCAGCACCAGTAACTTCCTTGTGGGTTTTTTTTTTTCCCCCCCACTTGTAACATCTGAAAAAGGAGCAAAGGGAATGGCTGGGGGAAAACTCATTTGTGGAAAACAGCTGTCTCTGTTGCCTGCTTCAAAACGCAAAGCCTTCTCTTTGGATGCACAAAATTATTTCAGTATTTTAGCAGCATTTCCTCCTAGTTCAATCAGGATGGAAGGCTCTTTCCACGTTGGGCATAGTTGAGAGGGTTGGGATTCCTGAAGCATCCAGTTTCTTTTTGAAGCTCAGTGACTTCTGGCAGGACAGCAGAGGTAATTTGCCTTAAGAATTAAGCTGTCACTGAGGTCTTAGTGTTCTGACAAGATAAAATATGGGCTGCAGTAGTTGTCCAGCAAATGATTTTTTGATACCAGCTTAATAACTTGCCCAAACATTTCCTGGATAACTTACACAAACACATTAATGTTCTATTAAGTGTAGCTGTCTAAGCATAGGTAACCCTCCCTCCCCCCCCCCATACATCCCATTTAGAAGAGCAGCAAGCTGAAACATTTCTGTCTGGAAAACAGATTTGAGGAGTAGAGCTGCCTGTGTGTGGGTGTATGAAGATTAAACCAATTTCCTGTTGTCTGAGACAAAGTGGAAGGGGTAGGCCTTCAGGCTCCAGCCTTCCAAACCCTCGGGACTCAGCGCTGTATTTCACAATAGGTTTCTGAAAAGGAGAGAGTTCAGCTAAGTGTATTAATCCCTGTTGGGCTGTTTACCTGTGTTCTGCAAGGTTGTTTCAGGATTAGCTCCTGCCTGAGCTCTTCTCTTCCCAGCTATTGGAGAGCCAGTCCCACCAGCTCTCAGGTGACTTGAGTCGCTATGGAAAACCTCAAAAGTCTTAACTTGGGCTTCTCCTTCTAGTCTGATAGCTCATGTTTCTCACCTGCTCCTAACTGAACGGAGCACAGCAATTAACATGTGTTATTAAGCTGCTTTATTTCAGTAACCTGCCCTTGAACAGCTTTTCCAGCTCCAGTATAAACTGCCGAGTGATTACAGTGAGGTTCTCTGGGTACTTTTGATCTTCATTATAGCACACTTTTTTTTGTACTTTGCCCTGAGATTCATATTGAAAGCTTCTAAAATATTGAGCATTGAGGAGAAGAGCTGTTTTCACTCCCGCTTTCATAAGTACACGTTTGTTTTTAATACTATATGATATAAAGCTGTTACCTCACTCATCTTTCAGTTTGTCAGCTTTTTCAAGTCCTTGTAACGAGCTGGTTAAGTATTTCGAGTCTTTTTCAGAATGTCAGCTATGTTAGGGAGACGCTTCAGTTTAGGATTTGTTTCATTGGATGAACGGAGGTCACTTAAATCTTGTGGAAGTATTCAGTTTTGTGTGCTGCAGGTAGGAGTTGGACTCAGTGATCCTTACAGGTCCCTTCTAGCTCGGGGTGTTCTATGCTACTGATCACCAGCACTGAAGCATGCACAGAATGGGAGGCTGTGGTTAGCAGCTCTCTTGCATCCAGACTGAAGGTGGAACAAGATGCTCTGTGCCACGGGCAGGTATTATTCTAGATGCTTTGCAATGGTAGAGGTGGTCGCATTTATAATCTACTTGATACCTGTTCCCTCTGTATCCCTTTAATGCATTTTGGCACTACTAAAAGGCTGTATCTGTTCTCCAATAAATCTGCCTTTATGGCTTCCTGAGCCAACGTGAGGCAAGAATATAGCTTTGAGTAAATACCTCATTAACATGTTTTCCTCAGTGGTCCCTTTCAACATCCCCAGAGTGCATCAAATACGTAAGAGGAAGCAGTACCCCTTCCAAAAGCTCTGAGTAACAGAAGTCCCAAATTTAAGCTACTTAGCACAGCAATGCATTCCTCCCTCCAGTGACAAACACACACCCTTGCTAAATAAGCTACCTGAAGTCCTTGGCACCGTTCTTGTGGAATAGAAACACAGCGCTTCATCTTGTTCTGATCAACACGGTAAGAATGCTGAAAGTGAGCTACTTGATGGCATGTTCTGATGCTGTCTGTCGAGCCCTGCATTTAATGCTTCTGTTAGCCCTCTCCCAGAGTTTTACATAAGGCATAGCTTCCAGTTTACAGCAAAACAAGAAATGCTGTGTCTGGATTAAGGTGTGCTTTGAGTAATTGCCTGTGTTGGTGGTGCTGCCATTATATTTTTAGATAGTCTCAGGTCTCGTCTTTACATGCTGGTATAAGCTAAACATCTTGCAGGGTGAATGCTGCTTTTTGCTTACTGGAAGCTATCTGAATCTCTATCTGAATCTTTTCAAATGATATCAGTCTTCTTGTTTGAGTACAGGAGAGTGTACTTACGCCATCTGTTTGGGAGCCTTTTGGCTTCCGTGTTGACTCAAGGCTCTACTTGTTCTCTGCATTTCGTAGCTGAAGCTTCACATGACTTTTGTTCGAGTTTGAAGTATAGAATACCAGAGAGCTGTGGATGCCACATCCCTGGAGGTGCTCAAGGCCAGGTTGGATGGGGCCCTGGGCGTGCTGTTCTGATGGGAGGCAACCAGCCCACGGCAAAGGGTTGGAACTGGATGGGCTTTAAGGTCCTTTCCAGCTCAAACCATTCTGTGATTCCGTTCTGTGTTGCCATTTACTTGGGTATGGCTCAAACAAGACCACGTTGTGTCAGTACTGTCTTGTGTCTGTAATCAAGATTCAGAAGAACTAAACATTGAGGAATGTTTTTTTTTTTTAACAAACAGCTGCTTTAATTTCTGTGTCATTACTGAGCAGTAGAAGTACTTGTTAGTTTTGAAACAAACCTGTGCAAGCTATTGGCATTTTCCATTTTTGATGAAATGGCTCCAACGTGAAATGGGACAACCCACAGCCATTCTGGGCAGCAGTGCCAGGGCCTCATCACCTTCAGAGGAAGTAATTTCTTCCTAACATCTAACTTAAATCTCCCCTCTTTTAGTTTAAAACCATTCCCTCTTGTCCTATCACTATCAGACCGTGTAAAATTCGGCCTCCTTCCCGTTCATAAGCTCCGCTGGTGTACTGGTGGAAATAGTAAGTTAGAAATTAAACTACCTGCCGACCTGCCTTGTTGGAATTATATTAAATCGTGTCCTTCCTGAACACCTTCTGTTGCCTTTAAACATAGGGAACATCTATCAGTCCGTTGTTGCAGTGGGTTCTCATCGAACATAGGATCCAAGTTCTGCATGTGTTTGCAGGAAGAGCAGCTAGGTCTGATCCTGAAGCAACTGCCTAGGAATTACTTCTGTGAGATGAGGTTATTCCATGAAAGAATCTTTTTTGTTCTGGAGATCATCTTCATCATTATGAATTTCAAGCGTGCCAGAAGACTGTAATTAGTTTTTATTGTGATGGGTGTTCTAGGTGTAGCTGTTCTCAGGGTTGTGGAGAAGTGCCGGCATCAAACTCGATCTGGAAACAAAATCTGAGTCCATCCAGCCTCTTATGCAATACTACAGATTTAAAATCAGCTGTAGCTCTGTGGGTGCCAAGAGCTTAGAGCCTGGTTTCATTTCATTGCGCCGTCCCTTTGCTAAGCAGCCGGGGTGCGAATAATTGGAACCAGGTCACCTTTCAGTGGGATGAGCCCAGCTTGTAGCAACGGCAGACTGAATTCAACGTGAAGTGTAGGTGGCTCGCAGATCTCCAGCACGCTTCTGTGTCCCTCCAGGACTCAAAGCTGTGAGTTTATCTTGAGATGTCTTCTTGACAGCCAGCGCTGGTGGATGCAAGTGCTTGGCCAAAGCACTTTTAATTAATTTTAATTGGGTTAAGAGGCCAAACTTGAGAGAAGTGGAAAAGTTAGTCGGGCCAGGTGTGCTTTTAATGTGCATGTGTTTAAGTAGTTCGTTCAGTGGGCTGGGATTACATTTAAGACACGCTCGTTTGCGCTAATTAAGCAAGCTTCCAGTGTACTGTGTGCGGTTCGCACAGGACTAGGTCAAGCAGGCTCAGTTACAGCCTGCAAGTTCTGATGCAAGAAGTTCTGCTTGTTGGACCCGAGGAAAGCAGAGCTGGTATCAAAACCAACTCTGCGACAGCAACGCTTGCACGTTACCTTCCTCAGTGAGCTGGGGTGGCTTTCACTTCAGCCTGGAAAGCTGGATTTGCCAACAAGAGGAGCAAAGTCTTGCAGGGCAGGCGTGTGGGTAATGCTTGGAGTGTTGGGAAAGCACTCGTTGAATGAGCTCAACCTAAGAGTGCTCCACACTGCTGTGATCTCGCCCTTGTTTCCGAGAAGGTGAAAGCTGAAAAGGAGAGGGGATGGTTACTGCTTTGTGTCGAGCTGCAGATAAGCCACTTGCAACACAGCCATCTGAAGAGCTGTGACGCGGGCAAGTGGGTGAAGAATAACTTCACACTGATCCTATCTTCATCCAGCACGACGGAGGAATCTTCAGTCACTCTTGGTGCTGCAGCGGGGTTGATAAAATGGCAGCTCTAGGGGAGAAGTCTTGGCAAACTGGAATCAGATGGAGGGAGACGGTTTGTTGAGAAATCTAATAGCTGTCAAAGCAGGATTGATTCTTTGTGGTAGATGGAGTGTGTGTTAAGTGTTCAACTGTGTTGCTCAAAGAATGCTTTTTGCCGTGAACTTATCTTGAACTGTATTTCTGCGTTCCACATTCTTGAGGATATTTAGCTAGAATCCAGGGCTGTTTTATTCCTGATCACCAGAACAGTGCTTTTGCCTTCACTGGGCCATCATCTACTACAGTGCATAGATTATAAATTACATCAGGTGCTCTTTAATGAACATAGATGACATTAACACCAGCTTTGGGAACTCACAGCTTGTACATGCTGCTGGCCAGGCTGAGAAAGCAGAGTTTGCTTATTGCAATAGATGAGCCCACCGCCCCCAGACATCCACAGCTGAGACATGTTTCTGTGAAGACGTACTAGTCTTTGCTTACTCCCATTAGAACCCCACGCTCCTGATGAGATTATTTTTCAAAACATTACTTCATTTTTCAAGGAGCGGGGACTTGACCTGCTTCAAGTGTCCTCCAGTTAAAAACGATCCCTCCGTGGCAGGGAGATTTAGAGCTCTGATAGCAGGGCTGCCTGCTCTGTCCTTACAGACGGTCCTTGCAGGGCGATATCCATCACAGTGAGTGCAGCAAGCCTTGGGTCCAAGCTGCAACGTGTCAGGGATATGCACCGTCAATGAAAACCCGTCGCTGTTGCTCGTTCCACGCATTGCTGGCTGTGCTTTTTAGGTGTGTGAAAGTCTTATTTGCTGAGCTAGTAGAACGGTATCTTTATTTTTTTTTTTTTTACTACTACTTTATAAATTTGCGACTGCCTTATCAAGACCTTCATAACTTGGGTCTTTGGGTTTCCTTTCCTACGTACAGCCTCAACATATTGAAGTGATTGCACGTTCTCCGAGAGCGAGGTCACGACAGTTACACTGCTTCATAGAAAGATGGCAGCGCTCCTGCTTTTGATTATCTCACTGCTGAGCTATTCAGATAGGCGTTTTGCAAATACGTTTCGTGCCGTCGAACTGCCAATATGTAATGTATTTTTCTTCCCCAGTAAGCTAATCATCTTTGTGTTGTGTCAAGTGTGAATGAGGAAGTGCTTTTCTCCCTTGGCAGTCTGTATTTTTGTCATCGGGTTTGTTTCAAGTATTTGCTTTCTCTCAAGTAGGGACTAAAAAACATAGAGTAATCAAAACTGAATTCACTTACGATTCAGATTCAAGTCTTTAACTCATCCCTAACAAAGCAAAGTGTGTACTTGTAATTTCTTTGACTGCCGTTTCATTTGATTTTCAGTTTGACTCACCAGGTGGAGATCTTACTTCTTCCTTTAAAACTTCTCTGATCCTGCTGTTTGCTGGCAGGCTCGTTCACTGTTCCTTGCAGGCTGTTGGTCGTTCCAGGGAGAGTCTGCCACCTCTGCTATTGACTGGCAGCTTGATATGAAGGGGACCCCCAGTGCTCTGTGCTGCGTCTCTGAGGAGCTGAGTGACAAAGGCAGGTTTGTGCTCCAGCATTTTAGTTGTGTTCTTACCACCAGGAGTCATCTGGGCACATGGTTGAAGATTTGTTCCAGTCTCTGCTCTGAAGGTGATCAGACCTCAGCGTAGCTTGTCTGGAAAGGAAGAGGGTTGTGAAGCTGTGCGACCAAAGCTTCGTGCATGGTGATCATCTGCTAGGGTAGTAAGAAGTTGTAAGTGCTGGGTGTTCTGGGAGGTTTGAGGCCATGGGAAACTTTATCTATTGCCTGATTAGGTGGTGGGCAACCCTGTGCCCATGGCAGGGGAGTTGGAACTTTGAGGTCCCTTCCAACCCAAGCCATTCTATGGTTCTAAAAGCTCTCCTAATACTTGATCTGAAGTGTGCTGGTGAATAGTGGTTCTGAGCGAGACAGCTGGACAATGGTTGCCCTGCTCACTCTTCTCACTTAAAGGCTTTCAAGGTTTGCTTTATTCTGGTTGAGAAAAGCCCTGGCGCTTTCTCCTCTTGATGCAACATTCCTTTACAATGAGCAAATAGTATGTGGTGAGGTTGAAAACTGCTCCTTCCTCCCCTGCTTGCCCCCCAAAAAGGGGGTGAAGTCGAAACCTAAACTTCAGTAAACACTTAAACCTTCCTCTTGTACAATCCTCATACTTGAACCATATCACACAAGATCTTTGTTTTTGAGCTCTTTATCTTAACTGGATTTGGATTGAGTTCTGTCCTTGTATAGGGTATCCTGTCCATGGTCTTAAGCTTGAAGTTCATTCGTTTCTAAACTGCCCTGCTCTTTTGGTAGAGCTGTGTGAACCACAGTTGTTCTCTCGATCTGATGGATGACTTCTGTGCTATTGCATCAGTAGTGACTGTTACAGTCACAGAAATCCCATCAGTTCTTTATCTCCTTAACAGTGAATAATTAGATTTCAGCTGTGTTCTGCCACGTCAGTAGGCTGCACAGTCATCTCACTGCAGCCATTCTGCTTACCAGCCTCAGAAATAAGTGAAGGAAGAAAAGCCACAGCAGCTTTGTGTCCTGCTACAGTGGATGCCCTTGTGCAAAGGTGCAGCAGGTATGACGATGTGAAAATACAGTGGTATTGGCTTCACCTAGTTAGGCTGAATTGCTGATCTTCTGTTAGCTAATGGGGAGATGAACGTTAGCTATGCAATGTAATTAGTATTTTTGTAGCTAGTTGGACACAATGGTTTTTTTGTTGTTGCAAAAAATTGATCAGCAGTGTGGAATCATAGAGTCCTAAAAGTTGGAAGAGACCTCTAAGATCCCGAAGCCCAACCCATCCCACCATGCCTGCTGACCGTGCCCCTCAGTGCCACCTCTCAGTGGTTGTGGGACACCTCGAGGGATGCTGAGCCCACCACCTCCCTGGGCAGCCTGTGCTGGCACCTGATTGCTCTTCTGGAGAAGAAATTTTTCCTGCTGTCCACCCTGATTCATCCAGGTTTGCCTTGTATCCAGGTTTGCTGTTGTTGATGTCAGCAAAGCTACCCATATGATTGGTCTTCAAGCTTCGTTGCATCGTTTTGAAAACTAATGTTATTTAACACAGTTCCAAACAAGATAATTGTGCCACGTTTCAGCCTGGGGAAAACAGTTAGATGTGATGTGTAAAACCTTCATTTTACTCACTTCTTCCCCAAAGAGCTTTCTGAAGTCGAGATTAAACTTCGAGACTTTGAATATAATTTGGCACATGGCAGAAAGACTGAACAGAAGAAAGACTAAAAGATCTAAAACATCTGGTATAATACGAAAGTAGAAGCAGGTGAAAGCAGTTAAAAATGAAGCAATTTCTTTAATTTTAAAAATAGTTTATATTAAAGACAGACGGTTCTGGACAATAAAAATTGGCCACCAATATATTGGTACGTATGTGGTTTTTCCGGGTACGGAGGAGTTCATAAATCACAGAGCACGACTGAAAATGTATTTGGACTTGAACTCATGAGAGATACTTGAGGTCTGAAAGAAGTCTATGGAATATAAAGATTCTTTCAACTTTCCTAACAGCTAACATCTGACTGAAACGGGAGTCCTGGTGTGATTTACTGCAAGGTCATCAAAAGCTGAAGCTGCAGTGTAGAACAACGAAGGATTAGCTCAGTAACGCACACGGGGATATGAAATTAAGTGAGATCTTGATGACTCTTAAGTGTTGGACTGAGATCAACTGGAAAAGGAACTTCGTAGTGGGTAGGGCAGAATAACCAGGACAGTTCATACATGAATTGTTTAAAAAAAATAAAAATAAAAACTAGAATATAAAAAAAAAAAAAACACAAACCAGACTAATCAGCTTTTAATTAAAACCAATCTCTAATGCTGAAATAAAAAAAAATATTCTGATCTATGGGCATCTCTTCTTGAACTGTAAATATGGAAAAGAAAATTCCTTGCAGGAAGCTTCTCTCTACGATCTATTCCTGGAAGTTACTGAACGTGCTTACAGCAAGACAGAATCCTAGTGTTCCTCACCATGCGTTGAGTCATAGGAAATAAGGCTGAAATGAACCCTGGGAAGTAATGTAGACCTTCCTGCTACCCCAAGGAGAGATGAAGCTCATTTAGAGGGGAGTGTTAGCACCGCTGAGGTACGGAGTGGTTTGAACTTACTCTGGAGGTACGAAATGTGGATTAACGGGTACTTCCAACATTGGCTGGTGGTCTCCTGGGACACTTCTCAGCTTTTGGACTGCATTCCTGCAGGGATGGCGTAGGATCTGCTTCAAGCAGAAACGGTTGCAGTCTGCTGGACAGGTGCAGTTTGCAAAGGTGTTCACTGAAGCTCTTGTCTCCCCATCACGTACTGACCCCAGAACACAAATGGTTTTAGACAAGAATCCAGCTTCAACTGAAAATTGAAATCTGCCTTGGTTTTACATGGCTATGTCTATTTGGCTGTTTTCATCTTAGTGTTTCAACTGGAGTGGAAACGATGGCAACCAGCCACCATTAGTTTTCCACGTTGACTGGAAATGTATGTATTGGATTTCTTTTTAAATAGGAAGACTTCTAAATCGGAGCCGACAATTTAGAACCCTGCCTACGTTCCCTGTAACTTGAAAAATGCAATTTACTGTAGTTAGATTGTACCTCCTAGAAACTGAAATGAGAAGCATAGCTGCATGCTTCTTACCTACGATGCTTCTAGGTTAAATACCAGGTTAGCAAAAGTCTCATTGACGTGAAGACTGACTCCAAACCAGTGGCTTCCAAATGGTTAATGGTGTACTTACAAGCTTAATACCCACTGTAATGATATTTCTTCATGCAAATGTTCAAACTGACTGATTCTTTTGTAGCTTGTGGAGTGTTGGAAGGTCTTAGAAGAGTGCAGAATTGTCTGCCATTGGTGCTGAGGTGTTGGTTTCGCGGGTATAAATTGGAGTAAGTAGACTTCCTATCAGTTTTCATTTACAAGACTGACTTGGGGTTACTATTCCCCATCAGAGTTACTGTGAGCAAAACACGTAACCTTGGCTTCGTTATTTCCCTTTAATGGCTCTTTTGGGAGGGTTTAATGAGGCTTAGTGCTCTAGGAGCCTTCACATGGAGCCTGCAGTGTGAAGCAGTACCAATTGTTGACCCACACTTCACTACTCCATTCAGTTGTGATTTCATTTCACCCGTTTGTGTGGGCAGCTTACAAGGAAATTAGAGATTCTTTGTTTTAGTCTCGTGCTGATCTGTATTCTGATACTTGAGAGCAAGCCTTGGTTTGTCACTCGAGTTTCTTACAAGTGGGCATACTTGGTAATAGCATCATTAAGGTTAGAAAGACCTCTAAGATCACCAGCCCCAACCCACCCTGCCATGCCCACTGACCATGTCCCTCAGTGCCACATCTCCACGGTTACTGAACGCTTCCAGGGCTGGTGACCCCACCACCTCCTTGGGCAGCCTGTGCCAGTGCTCACCCACTCTTTCTGAGAAGAAAATTCCTCTGACATCCAACTCCCTTGCTGCCACTCGAGGCCATTCCCTGTTGTCCAGTGTAGATGAGCAGAGCTGAGCCTTGACCTGCCCTTACTTTTGAGTTTGCTTGCTCACTGCCTGTGAGCAAAACCACAGTGTAAACAGACTGAAGCTGAGTTACCTTAAGTACTTCAGAAGCTCAGCATTCCTTTGCCCTTAGAACTGCTCAGTGACGGGTAGCGTCCAGTGCTCAGCAGAAGGTTTCACTGCTAAGAATAAGATCTGATGTGAACATGAGGTGGCTTTGATGGAAGCGGGGAGTTCCCTCACTCACTCTTAGTAGCCTGCTCCCTTATGACTTCCATGCCAGTCTTTCTAGGACCAGATTTAAGCAGAAGCATTCTTTATTCAGCAACTCACTTTTGCTTTGGGAGCGCGCTGGTAATTTATAGGGACAGGTTAAAGTAAAGCAGCTGATGTTGTCACTCCTTTCAGGATTAAACGAGCGAAACGTGAAACGTCCGAAACAAACGTGAGCTTTTAAGATTGAGAATCCTTTTTTGTTTTATCTTCGATCTTTGAGGCCCAAATTGACCATCTGGTTAAAACTGTGTGCCGTTGCATCGCGCTCATGCAGTCTTCTCCACCTGAATTCAGAGTGGGACCCTTTCTTTGATTTGAACATCTTTGGCACAATTGTCGTTGGTCCCAAAGCTGCCTTTCCACGTGCCTGCCCACTTGCTCCCTTTATCACTACTCATCCTTGTGCTTTTCCCTGCTCTTGTCATTGCTGACATGTCCAAAGTGGTGCAAGAATAGCCTTGCGTGTAGTGGAAACATGAGGTATAGGCAACTCCAAATTGAGCTAGTGTGTTACAAGTTACTGAAGCTGTGCTTTTTTTCTTGCACCAAGTTAATGTTCTCAAACTCTCTCTTCTTTATGAGCCACTGTTAAAATTATTACTGCTGTATGTCAGCGGAGCAATGTTCACTTTGTATACAGAAACAGGATATCTACTGTAAGTGCAGGTTGTATTGGGGCCGTGTTTTATGAAGTCTGCTCGCTGATGAAGGGTAATGCTCCATAGTTCTAAGATGCACGATAACCTATTTTTACAAGAGTTCATGTGAGAGAAGAGTGATCTAACTGCACGGAGTAGAAGCTTTGTTGTCCATAATTCTAGGAAGCTATTTAAGTTGATGCAAGTTTTTCTGGGCTCTTTGTTTCTCACCTACAGTGATCAAGACTCGCATGAAGGAGTGAAATAAGGTGATAGAGACCCTCATCATCTTGTGATCCTTTGCTAAACATGCTGGAGTACCTCCATGTCTGGCTGGTGTTGGGAGCCAGGACTGGACCCTGCACTCCAGATGTGGCCTCTGCAGCAGTGGGTGGAGGGGAGGGATCACATCCCTGCTGGTGCTTGTCCTAACCTAGCCCAAGGTGCTGTTGATCCTCTTTGTCTCAAGGGTATGTTGGTGGCTTCTGTTCAACTGAGCATCCACCAGGGCCAAGCTGCTTTCCAGTTGATCAGTTCCCACCCATCCGATTCTGGTGGCTGGGCTTATTCCTCCCCTGGCTGCAGAACTTAGTATTTCCCCATACTGACTCCATGAGATTGTTGTTCACCCATTGTTTGTGATGTTTGGAAGTGCTTTAGCATTATTTTCTCCGTCACCTTCCCAGGGCTTAGCTGGTAGCTTCCTGAGTTGCCCTTCTGGTACATGAGGATGATAACTGCTTTCTTCTGATCTTCGGGAACCTCTTACGTGACCTTCCAAGAGATGCTTGGGGAGGACCCTAGGACAGAAACGGAAGAAATGCAACTTCTATGCCAGGGAATGGTTTTTGTCTGTTTAAAGGCGTTTCTGAAGCTGACAAGTTGCCCTACTGCTCAGTAACTTCTCTCTAACAGTCTCATCTAGTGATTGCACAAAAGACATTTGTGGCTTGCTTCTTCTTCTTTCCAATAAACGTATCACACTTATTCTTTTGAATTTCCCATCCTAGACCAAGTATCTGCGTTCTGCTTTAAAGGAGCTTAGTGATTTCCTCTTCCCACCCTCCCCTTAAACATATCAGCAAGAACGGAATCAAGGGAGGGAGACGTTGGAGTGGAATGGGCAGGCACATGCCATTTTGCATTTTACTGAGCGCTTTGTGATTGTAAAACTACCAAAAGAGTCATTTTCAAGTGTGATTGCTGAGCAAGTATAACTAAAACCTTACCCAGCAGGCTGACGTGCAGCATGCCAAAGGAAGAGATTGAGCCTGCAGTCAGGCTTTTCTGAGGAGGCAAAAACAATTTCACGTAAGGAGCCAGCAGTTAAAGTTGCATTCGATTATGCTTGGTGAAACGCTATATAAAATGCCGTGCTTCCTGTCCCTGAAGTTTATTGCTTGTGACCAGCCCTAATGGGCAAGTGAGATAACGCACAAAGAAAGGAACATCAAAGTTGGTGATATTTTTCTACGTGTCATAAACGTGTGTGTGCAGAGACGTTCGCCGGCGTTTTTCGAGGCTTTCATGTAACTTGCAGTGTTATAAATGCTGACATGAGGGTGTGCGGAGTTTAGATTCTTTCAGGGTTCATTAGTGGAAGTAAGAGGACAGAATTGTGATTATTAACCAAAAAAAAAAAAGAAGAGAAAACCACGCCAAGACCAACCTTGATCAACAGAAAAGCTTCGTCTTTACCGTTCCCGCTGTGTGGGAGATGGTAGCAAGCGCTGTAAAACGGTTTGATCCTCTTTTTCTGTCCAATGCTTATCAAAGAGCTCTGTATCTATTAACAGAATACGTGGTTCCTATTACTAGTGACTTCATGAAATGCTATCGTGTGTGGAGGCACGGCTTGTGTTCCTAATGGTGCTTTTATTGTCAGGCTCCAGTGAGTTTTACACCCTTAATTGTAAAGGTATCCTTTAAATCCTACTGCATTTGGGTAAGTGTATTTGTAGATACTGAAACGAACCCCTTTCGATTTGTGTTTCACACTTAGGATAACGCGGGGTGGAATTCTTGTAGCATGTGGTCATTCCTAAAGGTTTTGTTTTCTCGCATGGGGAACGAGGTGGATTTATAGATCTATTAAGCAAGGTGAGCTGGATGCGTGCTATTCACGGCGCTTTTTATATTCCTCAACTTCAAGTGACCTACTGAGCTGGAAAGCAGCATAAAACTCGAAGCTGACATCTTAATATTTGATCTGCTGTGATCCTGACCCATTAACCTTTAGCTTTAATGGTGCTATATAATTCTCCTTAAATGTTGCAAATGTACTCTACTGTGGGGCTGCAGTAAAGATTTTCTATCTGATTGATGATAAAATACACTTTGCGTAATCACCCCTCTAGAGTGCGTGTTGTTTCTAGTAGATATAGATCTCCTATGTTTGTTATCTTAAATTCAAGAGAGTCTTTGCTTTCTGATGTAATGTGGGCTTTGTGCAGATAATATACTCGGCGACTCGACTGAGAGCTAGAGAAGATTGGGTTTGTTAGAAGGGCGAAAGTTTGTTTCCTGGTGTCGTTCCCTTAAATGTAAATCAGAGATTGTACTAAAATTACCAACTTGACCACGGTGACCTCCAGCCCTGGTGGTAAGGAAGAGTCACAAGGCAATCCTCAGATAGGTAGGTTACAGATAGTGACAATAGTGAACCACTTCACTTAAGCCAAGGTTCCTAGAACGTATAGAGGGGCACCGGGTGTAGCTGTCCAAGGCCATTATAGGGCTTTACACGAGATGTCAATGGGATGGAGAGCACACAAAGATGAGGAACCATTTGCATCATTTCAGCGTTCTTCTGCTGTGTTGACAAATGGACTTGCAAATGTCTATAAAGATACCTGTGCTCTCTCAATCACCAAGTAAAAACGTAATCAAAAGAGAGCATTGCAGCACTGGCAGGGTCAAAAAGCATCTTCTAAAAACATATTTAAGCTGGTGTATTGTGTTGTCTTAATTATGACTTTAGTTTTTCAAAGGACCACAGTTGCAGGGAGTTCCTGATGACGCTGAGTGGAGGGGGTTCTTGAGCAAGGGAAACTCGTGATCTTTTCCTTTCTAGTCTTGGGGTCTGTGGCTTCTTAATCTGAATAATGTCACCTTAAATGCTTTTTTTTTTTTTTCTCCCTCATCAGATTTCCTTTATACCCAAAAGGAGGAGAGAAGCTTCAGTTTGAATATGGAGTATATCTTCTCAACAAAAATATAGCACAGGTTGGTACACTGAGATCTTTTTTTACTGAATATCTACCATCTGCTTAGTGTCATATGGCAAGAGTGTGCCTCTACTGTCTTGTGATGCTGTTCTCCATAGAGAACACCTGTGAACTCCTGGAGATGCTCTTCAAATCATTGACTTCCCTTTTCGTACTGCTTTGTGTTCAAGACTTTCTCCTCTGCCACTTAGAGGAGGGCTTGCCAGCCAGTAAGGATTTTTTTTCCTTTTTAATTAGTAAATATCATGTGTACGTGCAGTGTTTTGAAAATTGAAAGTACTTTCTGTTATTTTGATCATACTCGATTCATTTCTTTCTCGTTGCCGTGCCCTTTAGTTTTATTATTTTAACTGGAATTCTACCTCGACACTTGTTTGATAAGAAAACACAAGAGTCTGGAAAATCTTAAGCCTTGCCAGTGCACAACTTTTAAAAAAGTCCAATAACCGTCTTTAGTTCCTTGCTCTTATGTGGGTTTTTGTTTTTTTTTTTTTGAATTATCTCTTGCTTTGGTAAATGTGTGAGAAATTGTTTTTGACTTTTACAAGTTGATGAACTTTTATTTGAGATGGTATTGATACCTGCTGCCCTCACACTTGGTATGGAATTCCGAAAATGTTCAAAAAGCAAAAGCTGGCCCCAAAGGGACCTGTAGGGCCACTCAGGCTGTTGCATGGTCCTAGAGCAAGATCTCTGCACTTAGGCCATCTCTGGTAGTTGTTTATATAACACTTACTGAAAGAAAACCTGGGACTGAAGTAGTCTGTTCCTGTTCTTTTCTGTCCTGGCTATTAAAAGCTTCCCTGACATCTCATCCAACTGTCTTGGTTCTTTTTAACCACATCACCTCTTATTCTAATAATCTGCTCATTAATTCTCTTTGTCTTTGCAAGCTTTTATGCACTGAAAGACAACTTCTCCTTGTTTAAGTGTTGTCTGTGGGTCACTTTCCTTAAGATTGGAGCATTCTTGTTGCCTGCTATTCTCCATCTGATCCGCATCCTTCTTGAAGCTCAGTTCCCAAAGCTGGGTACGGTGTTGAGCTGTTGCCATCAAAGCATTGAGTATGGGAGAGATCTTCAAGTCTTGGAAGTTTTGTTCAGCTCACTGTGAGGTTTGTACTCCTATCAGAATAGCACAGTGAACTTTTTCCTTCTGCGCAGCCCTAGGTCTCTTCTGTACAGCAACAAAATAATCCGTTCCAAGTGCAGATGACTCAATTAGTTTGTATATTTGACATGCCGTACCCCAGAACGTATCCTTAAGGCTGCACCTCTTTATTTGTAATTGTTTCTCTGATTGGGTGACATGACTTGGGAAGGAGATGGTGAGAACTCAGCCTCAGCTTTGTGTTATCTGTGTGAGCCTTTTCTCTGTTTATCCCGGTCACTTAATGGAAATACTGAGTGAGGCTGGGATAAAGCATAGACCTGCGTGGAGCCGTGCTTCATTATTGCTACTTCCACTTTTGGCAGTGAACTGTTAATTACCCTCAAAGAGTGCTTGCTCTGGATTCATTCTGTAGAGTGTTCTGCCAGTGTTCCGTTTCCCCAGCTGCTTGTGTACCATGAAGTGACAAAAAAAATGTATTTAAATTCAAGCAGAAACGCGACATCTCAGTTTCTAACATGTTTGTGGGACTTGAAATAGGATTGCCTTGACACCTTTATTCTTGAAAAATCTTTTTTTTATACTTAATTTCTGTTTGTTTGGTTTGGGTTTCTCCTCACAGTTCTCTCTTCCAACCCTTCCTACCTTTTGAATTAGAGTAACACTTCTGGATCTTATTGTTCGGAGTGTTTTTTAAGCTTGGATTGCATTTACCATTTTCCAGACTTCTGGTATCTTGCCCGCTCTTAGTGTATTTTGGAAGATAACCTCCAATGGCTCTGAAATTACTTAAAGGCTAAAATAGCTTAAGATGAAGTTAATCAAGTCCTGCTAATCTTGGAAATTCACTTAACCAAGCTGTTAATGTAACTTAGACTGCGACTCTTCGTTGCTGGCATTAATAATGGCAACCATCTGTTCACGCTTTCATGGGGAAGACCAGAGTGAAAAAATGGATTAAATACTCCCTTTCCTTGAAATGATTTGATAGCTTTCTCTCTCCATTAGCATCAAATCAATGTTTCCCTTAATCTGTACTCGATACATACATTACTTCATTCTGCAGCTTGGGAGAGGCGATGCTGCTTGCTTTGATTTTTCAACCTCGCCTATTTTCCTGTGTGGTTCTGAAGTTTGCCATTGGGTTGTGTGCTGCAAGTACTCTGTGCTGCTGTCATAGCTGAAATTATGAACGCTTTGTTGAGCCCAAGTTGGTAGTCTTTCCATTTCCTGTAGTCTGGGTGAGTTGGCACATGCGCCTGTGGTATCTTTTTTCTCATTTTAATAAGAACTGTCACCACTTCACTACTTTTCCTGTTTTTTTTTCTTTTTGACTTGTCGAAGTTGGGCCTACTGAAATCACTCATTCTGATTTTGCTCTTGTCCTGTTTCCAAAGGGCTGCGAACTGTTGAACTCGCGGTCACTCATTCCCGTTCCCTTCCAACTCCTTGCAGTTGACTTCCAAAATCACTGGCATGTTTTTAAACTCATTAAAATAAACGAAGGCTTGAAGTAGGTATTTGTATTTAAAGAAGTTTCCCAACTTGCATGGGGTCACTGGTGCAAACTAGAGTAGTCAGTGGCCAAACTGTTTGGGGTGATTTGCATTACACCAGTGGTTCATACGTTACTGGTTGAGATTGTACGTTGCTGACTATAAAAACGTAATAAAAGTAAATCAGAAATCTAGGGGGGCTTCTACTACTAATTTAATCATGAAAGTGTGACTGAAGTCTATATAAATTGTTCTAGTCACCTTTTTCTTTGATGTTCTTTGTCAAATATTGCAGCTTTTTGTGGTTCTGCCAAGAGGAAATACCGCTGTGAAAGCAGTGTGAGAAATCGAGCAGAGCAGGTAGATAATATATGGAAATACATCACACAAGTGGTGTATTCAGGGCTGGCTTGATCTAAAACATGAGATTGTTTGAGTCCTTTTTCAGCCTCCAAGGGGATGTGTATGTAGGGTAGCTCTTAGAATACCTCGCTGGAATTGAAGTCGCTCTTTGAATATCTTAAGAATGCTTTGAGAAAAGCTTCCAGGTACTCTTAGTTCATGGAACCGCATGAAAAGAATACATGCCAAAAAGATTGTTTAGAGGTGGTCTCTAGACCATCACAGCCTGTGAGGGAATCCTCTTAAGGCCCAAAGGGGTTGACCTTCCTTCAGGGAGCAGGGAGAGCTCAGGTCTCCATCCTCGCTGAGTGCTTCCTGCAAGTCTTGATCACCTGGATGAGAAGCAAAAAGCGCAGCAAGACGTGTATCGACTCAAAGAGCTGCTTGCAAGGATTTGTATGAACTTCCCCAGTTTCACTGAAGTTTTCTAGTGTATGGTTTTGTTTTGTGTGTGTGTGTGTGTGTGTGTGTTGTTTTTCCCCACCACAATTATTTGGAGTTCTCAGGGCAAGGAGAAATGTGAGTGGGGAAGAAGTGAGGCTGGGTTGATATTAACAAAAATTACTGAAATCAAAACTCTCTTCTGGAGATAAAGTGGGACTGTTTTGTGAAACAGCAGGGTAATAACAATGAAAACCACATCTTGCACTCAGGAGAATTCAGCTGGAATTAGAAGCAGCTCAGCGCTAGCTCGGTAGAGCATTTATTTGGAGAAACTTGCTTTGCTGTTACATTCCGAAGTCAAAACAATGTGTGTTAATTCCGAGAGTTCGTAATAACTTCCATCTGTATGTGAGCACAAATTGTTTCAATCCCCGTGTTTTCTGTTTGTGATACTGAAGCCCTCACGATGTTCAGAGTGGCTTCTAATGTGGGATGATATTAGGTAAGCCTGTAAATTTCCCGTTGTGATTTCAGCTCTTTGACTGGTAATGAACAAGCACAAGCATTTTTTTTTAAAAGGAAAATTAGTGAGTTATGTCTATTAATGTCAATAAAAAGAAATCACTGCCGTTCCTGAGCACTTTCAGAGGTGAAACAGAATACAGTTGCTTACGATGGCAGTGAATTTCATGGGTTCATAAAATGAATTTCATAAGCACTAGGTACCAGGAGATAGCAGCGACAGAGCTTGTGGGGCCAGCTGTGTTTTGGATGTCTGTAGAGGAGCAGAAGAATGTGAAGCTTTAATAGGGAAATGATATCTACTCTTGCATTGATTTTTTTCACAGTAGGGTTCATACCATGAAAATCGCCCTTTTGAGTGGATAAATATTAGCAGCTCAGAGCTGAGATTTTTGTGTGTGTGCTAAGCACACACAGAAGGCACCACACAGCATGGGCAAGGTAGCATCTGCAGAAGAGTGTTCTCGTCTTTGGACGTGATGTGTGTGCCTCACAGCTCATCTTGGCCAAGCTGAGCTGTTCTAAGTCCTTCAGCAGTGGTCTTGGTGCTCATGGATTTTCCTCTCAGTTATTTCTATTTATCTTTTAATCGTAGAGTGTAGGGCACGAGTGCGATGTCTGACTTTGAAATCCCAGGCCTGAAGGAAGATGCTTCATTGTTGTTTGCTGGCAGCTTTTCTGTTTCTTTTCATTCCTGGAGCCTTGATTGCTTGGGGCTTGTCTTAGATGTCGGTTCTTTGTTACATATGAAGATGTGATCCTACCATGATGTTAATGACAACCCATCCCTCTTGAGGTGAGCCCTTAATGAGCACACACGATGTCACTGCTGGAGAGAAGCTGATCCTAAATTGTGTACAAGATATTATGGGGCTTCTTCTCCCAGTTTGTTACTTCTAACTCATGCATACACAATGTATAGCCATTGAAGAGAGTGCAAGTCTACCATCTTGTTCATGGAACTACCAATTCCTCTAGGTGTTCAAGAGCTTGTCTCTTGCATGATAAATGCCAGACACGTTATTCCTCATCCAATTGCAAGATTGCTTGGAGAGGAAATAAATACTTTAACGTGATAGAGCTAGATTGGTCGGGTCCTGGTCAGAACGGGATTTACTGCAGCTGTTTTCTTGTCAACAGGTGAATGAATTGTCAGCAGGTCAGTGAATTTTCTTGCAACCCCGAATGCCAGATTATTTTTTTATTTCATTCAATTACTAAGGGAGATAGACTCGAGGTAAGAACTCTGGAAGATCAAGAGACAAATCAACTTCTGAGTCCAACTTCCCTATAGAACTGAAGGCTCCCATTTGAGCCTTGCTGCTGCTTTAATCTTGGTCACTATCTCTATCTGCCTTCGGTGGCCATGGCCTTGAAATGGTGGTGTTCTGTCCTTGCCTCAGCTGCTGGCTGTTGAAAACAGACTTGCAAAGCAAACCAAATGAATTTGGGCTGTTCTACAACTCTTCGCTTCCTTAGGGCTAAGCAGAGAAGTGAATGAGTCCAGTCTTGTCCTGGTTCCTCACTGCTGTTTGCCAGAGATCTGCAGTCAGGATCTCCCTTCCCAGACCTCACATCCTCAGGATTTGTGAGATCTTCTTAATTCGTTGCATTGCATGAGTTAAGGTTTTTTTTTTTTTCTCATCGTGAATATGTGCTCAGCACCACCCCACGAGGCCAGGCTTCCCTTCTGATCCAGCCTTGATTTCTGTCTGATGACAACTGAGTGATGTTAGTCTGATATGTCTATTCACATTGGCAGGATTTGCTGAGCCCTGGCCGACAAATAATTCTGCTTTCATCTGACAATCATTAGCAGCATCTGAACTTGGCTTTTTGAGAAGGAAAAAAAAATATCACGGGGCCAATCTTTTTGTCAGTTCTCCCAAGGAAATTTGTTTATTTTCACATCACGGCACTGGAGATCCAAGCAAGGTGTCCAGAGCCACCGTGTCCACTTGGTGGCAGGCAACATTTACAGGTATTGTATGACTTGGTGGAGAAGTTGCACAGCTATTCCTGCTCTCCTGGGAATGTTGTTTGTGGAGCTTGTCTGATACACAAGGTAAATAACGTTCCCAGAAGCGCAGAAGAAAAGCAAAAGTTGTCTTGATGTATTTCAGTGGCAGTCAAAGTGGTGTCTTTCTAATAGCTGCGTGAAACAAAAGTTGAATGCCTACGTGCAAGTGCCATAGGTAAGCAACTGCACTGAAAATCAGCTCTTAAAGACAAAATAAGGCAAGATGCCTAACCGCTGGCTCCATTAGCCTATCTAACATGGGAGAAAGTCAGCTTTATGATAGAAACTATTAAACTTTTCCATTGGAAGTTGAACGGCAGAAATGTTAGGAGCAGAAATTTGTTTTGGCAATAAACACTGCCGAGCAGAAGTGTCTTAAAGAGTTCTGCGGGTATCGGTGTAGATGCAGGGGTTATGACCCTTAGAGTGCAGAATACTGTGACTTGCATGCTACGTCTTTTATGAGGCCCCTAAACTAAGATCATAAAACGTACAGTTCAGAAAGAATCCACTGTCTGAATTTGTGGCCAATTTAACTGCATAGGGAAAAGTGTTCCTGAAAGAGCACAGGTTGAATCCAGAGCAGAGTCCTCACCTTGTCAAGTGCCAAGCATTCATTTTAATGTTAAGAGGAAGGGACTGCACCTGAAAAACCACAAGTGCCCTCTCCAGCTGCACAGAGCCAAAAGCTTTTAGGAGAGGTTTCATTCCTGAAAGTCTCCTAGGGCAGCAATGGGCTGATAGCCAGCCAGATCATTTAGAATTGGGGAATTTACGTATGGTTTTTTGCAAACGGGTTGGAAAGCTTTCTTTTTTTTTTTCCTTTCCTATCGCCCATGCCAAGGCAAAATAGGTTGAAATGAGACTGGCTTCGCTGTAACAGCAGTCACCCTTTCATTCGGATGGCAGCCTGCCTGTCCTTGCCTGGAGGCAGTCCGCGTTGATCCACCAAGGAGGAGCAGCCCTTGGCTCGCCAGCTCGCCCTGCTCACAGCACCTGCAGTGCTGGAGGCTCAGCTTCTTGCTCTGTGTGTAGGGAGGTGGCGAGGTTGGGTGAAATGGGGGAGCTGGTACCACCCGCTGAGCCAGCTGCCACTTCCCCCAAAAGAATTTTGGGGACCAGCCCCTCACTGGGAGGGGTGCTCCGTGTATTAGATCACTGGTGTACTGCGCAGCTGTCATCATCTCTGCATGTTCACTCTTCAGCCTGCGAAGTAAGGCTGTTTTAAAACAACGAGTATGTGTTTAAAGTAGAAGCAAGATTTAGTAATCAAAAGGAAAACGGATTCCTGATATAGTTAAACTGACACGCACGCAGGCCGTTGCCAACTTCAACTGCTTTGTAGTTTATAGAGGGATTGCTTTTTTGCAGTTGGAAGAGATGGGAAAGGGGGAAGCATCAAGCCATGGCATGATGTATTCGTATAGGAGAGAGTCTGTAATGTTTCCTAGCGCATAGGGTGTGTGATCTAGAGACAGAGCTTGACTTTCAGATACCAAGCATTAGCACCTATGGAACTCGTGGACTTGATGTGTGAGCCTGTCCCTTCGTTCAGGAGCCTTCTCGCTTTCTGCCTTGTTGCCATCCCTTCACGGGGAAAAGCAGCACAGGCACTAAGTTATCCTTTCCTGAAACCTGACCAGCTTTAATGAATACAAATGGCTCTCACCTGTCATTAGCAAGCAAGTGACAAGCTGCGTGCGACTTCTTTTTTCTTGTTTTCATTTCCCCATCCACCCACGTCCTGTGTTCTCCCGCTGCTCAATGTGAGTGTTTTGTGCTCTGTGAGGGAGGCTCTGACTCTTCTGGATAGGATTTGGCACATCAGGGCACAAATCCTGTTTTGAAAGCTTTGGGTACGACAGCTGCTTAATCATCCCTAAATGCCTTTCAGGCTTGGTATATACTGTGGCTGAAGTTCAGAGCGAGTCGTTCTCTGACAAAAGGAATAAGTGTTTCTGATGTCTATTGGCTCGTATCATTTTTGATCAGTCCAGAGCACTTAGGAATCCAGGGCTTGAGAGGATTTGTTTTTCAAGAGACTTGAAACACCAAATGGAATATTGCCCCTTTCTTTGCTGGCCTGCCGTGTAATTCATGCGAACATCCCTCAAGTTAATATTGTGTAAACAGAAAAACAAACCAAACCCCGTTTCAGTCTCATAAATATAAGCTCCTAGTTGTTCTTAGGAAGGTTGTTGCTTAACAGATTTTGATTTAATGACCTTGACCTCAGCTTTTAACACCATATCGTAATGAGAATTGATTTTCAGCGTTGGTGTGACGGAAAGCCATTTGGTGGCTGTAGAAGGATGCGTTGTTCTGAAAGGAAGCAGGTGAACCTGTTGACGTTACACCTAGAAGTGGTGGCATGGATGTCTGGGAAGCAGTTCAGCTTCGGTGAAACACAGGACAGGAAGCTGAGGATCCCCAAAGGTTCTGTGCTTGATCTCTGGGATGGGCTCGCTTACTTTTCTATGGAATCTCTTGCTCTTTGAGTAGAGCTTTCTGGAAACAAGAACAGTTTCACTTTAAGGAACAGATTCCACAGATAGGATCAGTGCTTTAGATCACAGAATCATAGAATGAGCTAGGTTGGAAAAGACCTACAAGATCCCCCAGTCCAACCATCCACCTACCACCAATAACCCCACTAATCCATGTCTCTCAATGCTATATCTCAATGTTTCTTGAACACCTCCAGGGACGGTGACTCCACCACCTCCCTGGGCAGCCCATTCCAGCTCCTGACCACTCTCAGAAAAGTAGTGTTTCCTAATGTCCAGCCTAGATAAACTGACATCAACTCTGTTTTACCCTTCTTTTATAAAGGACTTTTCTAACACAGCGCAGGAGAACAGTCTACAATTAAGAAAACCAACCAGCAGTTGAATTCTAGCTGGAGATCTACTCTTCTATCACTACACACGTACCACTTAATGGAGCGCGTTATTCATGCACATAGAACTAATTCCCCCAGTTCCTTCCCTGCAGCATCTTAAGGTACAAAATCAAACGACCCAATGCCAAATGAGAAAACTGCCCGTTCCTGCTTTCGGAACGGATTTCTCAAAGCATAAAGCTAACGCATAGATATTGAAGGAACAGGACCACGTGCAAGCTTCCAAAAAACTTGTTTGGCTCCCAACTGTTACCAGGTGGGCAAACCTCACTGCTAGCAGGGGTACTCACAGGCTTGTGCAGATGCACTGCTGCGGTGGCCTCGGTGAGCCCATGCAGCTTGTGCTGTAGTCACTCTGTTCTCCAGCCTGAACAAGGTAGGTGCTTTCTCCATACCGACTTGTGCACACAAAGCTATTGCCCTTCTGGTGTCTGTAGGTTAAAAAGCAAACGTAAGACGCTCTCTTGCAGTGCAGGGGAGCTGGAGGTGTAAAGCAAACAAGACGTTTAAGATGTGGGTGCAGGGTGTTATTTACCTTTCTCTTGGCTTTTGCGCCTCTGACCTTTTTGTTCTGCGCCTGATGTAATAGGTTTTTAATGCAAACGTTCAGCCTGCATGAAGTCATAGGAAACGTGTGTGCCCGCATCTCCTAATCCAATAAACATGGCTTTGTGATACCGAGGCGTTTCTCAAGAAGTTCTGACCTGAGCCTGGAAAGGTTACGCTGCACAGTTTCATCTCGTCAAGCCGTAATGCGGCGAGACTACGGCTGAACAGTAAACGTGGTTTTAGTTATTGGAGTGCTTCACTGGGGAAGGGGGGGAAGCTTTCTTTGAGGCCAGTAACTGCTCTATCTTCTAAATTGCTTTTTTTTTTTTTAACTATGTTTCTGTAAAATGGTCATGGTGTACGAGAGGCATCTTTATGGGCAAGGGGGCCCACGTATGTTGTTGTTATAACAAGCCCACCACGTTTATAACGACCACCACGTTTTATGGGAATGGTTCACTTATGTAAATGGCTGTTTCCCCCAGCCTGCCTTTGACTGTGGCTTCCCGTCTCCTTACTGGGACACCAGACTTGAACCATGAAGGCTTAATGCTCCAGACCTCTCTGGAGAGGTATTGTGTTTACTGTCAGGAAGGGCTTCGCTAATACGAGCGAGGGATCGCAGGAGGAAACGCAGCTTTTGGCTCATCTAGATGTTTTAGTACTACAGCGTGTTCTGCATGTACTCAAACGCGTACTCCTATTTCCTTATTTTCTTGTGGTCTGTCTCCAATAAACAGTATTGCTGTGAGACCAGAATCCAGCGTTAAACATTGCCTATTATCAGCCTTCGGTTTTAAAAAAATTGGGACAACTCTCATAAACGTTGGGTGGAATTTTACAGCTTGCTCAGCATCCGTGTTCCGGCTGCTTCTGCACTCAGATAGTGGTGAGAACTTGTGTGTTTACGGATGTGAAGGGAAGAAGCAGGTTAACGTGGTTCTGTGGCACATCAGAGAAAGCAGGGGATGAGATGGGTTGTCAGAGAGCGTCGTTGCTGAATCGCTTTTGTGCTTGCAGTTCATGCATGCGTTTCCCATGCCTTTCAGATGGACGTGAATTAAAATCACAGAATTGTAGGGGTTGGAAGGGACCCCTGGAGATCCCCGGATCCAACAGGTTCCTTTACAGCACTGGTAGGCATCCAGATTGGTCTGGAGTATCTCCATAGAAGGAGACTCCACCACCTCTCTGGGCAGCCTGTTCCAGTCACTCTGGAACAGTAAAGAAGTTCTTCCTTGAGGGTGAGAAGCGAGGAAGGCGGTTTCTTTATGGGACAGCAAGAACCAGTGGCGAGGAGAACGTCCCCACGTGAATTTGATGCAGTTCGTGGGAACTGAATGATTTAGAGCTCCATACTAACCTGATGTGTGCAGAGACTTAACGTTTGGAAACGCATCAGCGTTTCCAAAATGCAGCGCTGAGCACCGTGGAGCGGTGACATTACAGCGAGTGGTTGGGCACTGGAAGCACCCGGGGAGGTGGTGGGGTCACTGTCCCTGGGGGGGTTCAAGAACCATGGAGATGTGGCACGGAGGGACGTGCATAGTGAGCACAGTGAGGGTGGACTTGGGGATCTTAGGGGTCTTTTCCAACCTTACTGATTCTGTGATCTTAAATATCAGATGCTGCTGTTACAGATAGAAGTAAGAGAAGAGGTGAACATCTTCTTGATAGCAGCCTCTGCCTTGTGGCTGGGATGAGGTCAGCCTGTTTTAGAATAAATGTGTTATAAAAGCAGATGTGATTGTAAGCAGCCTTTGAAGGGCCAGCATAAAGCACAGCTGTTGTCCTGTTACTGCTTTGATTGCTGATCGTATGCCTCATTTGTTATTGCTACATCAATAACGGTGGGAGTTCAGGATGATTTTTTTTTCTGGAGGCTTTTTTCTTGTTTTGAGCATGCTGGGCCAGCTTCATGAACTTAAAAGCTTGTGCTCAGTGAATTAATGAATGGATTCTCAAGGTCGTTGGTGTAACTTCTTTTCCTTGTGAGTTTAGTACTCTTAGAAGAATTGCAGAAGAAACATCTGCTTTTCAGGATGGGCTTCTGAACAGCTCCGAAACCCACCGGGGAGAAGAAGGCAGGTGTTGGCATATCAATGTAAAGCCATTTCCATGAGGACAGCTCTGTATCTGAGCACTTCTTGGAGGGTCGCTTCCAATGGCAGCCTCCTTTTGTCCCTTCTCAAAGGAGAGCTGAGGAGAGCTTGAAGATTTGCAATAATTGCAGAGCTTCCCAAGAAGTTTGGTGGTGGGGAGTTCACTTGGATTCACTTCCAAGCTGTGTGCTAGGTGTTATACTGACAGTCTTTCGGAATTCGTTCTGTTTTTTCGTATTTAAATGGTTACTTCTGAGGTATACCATGATGTGTTTCACTAACATTGCAACTTCAGGGTTTTGCAGTAAACGTGCGTAGCTGTTCGGAGATGGGACAACCAGCTAGACTTAATGAAACAAAGGCAAATAAGTAACAAAGCAAAGTAACGAAGGCAAGAGTGCAAATAATCTCCAATTTTATAATTTCCCCCAAAAGGTATAAACACACACAACTGTGTATCTAGCAGCAGGCATTATTTCCCTGATCCCCCAAGGTTGTTTATATAGCAACAGGCATTATAACAACGCTTTCTGTTTTCATTGTTGCGGTGCTTAGTCATCTGAATCCCGGCCAGCGCTCCTTCCTCCCCTGACAAGTCAATCCAGGATCTTGTAAAACAATTAACGATGTCATTTTATTAAAGCT
This sequence comes from Numida meleagris, assembly GCF_002078875.1. Taxonomy (NCBI): domain Eukaryota; kingdom Metazoa; phylum Chordata; class Aves; order Galliformes; family Numididae; genus Numida; species Numida meleagris. The sequence goes on along the minus strand of NC_034409.1, from coordinate 192,053,262 downwards.
CGCTTTTTATATTTGTGTCCCGGCGTTTGACAACCTCTGAAAGCCTTGTGTAAATACTTGGCTTCCGCCCAGCGCTGTGAGCTCGATTGAGAGAACGCTTCTGCTTCTATTTTTGCTTGCGTGCGTTCCCATTTGCGGAGCAGATGTCCCTTTAAAATTCTGGACGCTCTCAAGGAAGAAAACCCTTCCTCACTGAAGTGAGAGTCATTCAGAACAACACGTGCATCGTGTCGAAGTGGCTCGGGTCCCCCCGCTGTGTGGATGCAGATGGTGCTACAACAGCACACTCCAGGGCTGACCTGCTGTCTCACCGTCTGAGACTCGAGGAAGTGCAGAAATGCTGGAGGTTTCAGTGCAGGCTGGCCGTTACGCATACCAAGTACTGAAGGGGCTGGTGTTTCGAACTTCATTAACGTAGTCTGAGCTGTAAGACTGCTCCCACATGTCTTAGAACAAGATGAATATGGCTGGGGAAACAATACGGTAAATGATGAACAGATGAGTTCAAAATTGGAGTCATTTGGAGCTCCCAAAAAAGAGTATTCCGGAGCAGATACTCTGTGGTTTCTGGTTGGAAGTGAATACATCTGCTTGTATACCACTCATCATTAAGTGTTCTAACAGGAATTAGTATAGGAAACAGTCTGTTCTTCTTTGCACGTAACTTCAAAATAGCGTTGTTTTCCATAAGAGGCAGCTGCTTAGTGGGGAGGGCCCTTAATTTTGGTCTCGCGTGCACAATCTGATATTACACAGCAATAAAAAGATAGCAAAGTGGTTTTTCTTTTAAGCCAGTATAATTGAAAAATTGTGATAGTTCTTGTGCTACTTACGCTATGGAGAGTATAAGGGAGTAGCTGAATCCATGCGGGTTTGCATTTTAATTCTTAATAAGTGAGATAGCTGCACTTGTCATGATCAGGTGACACAATATTTTGTATGGGAATTGCTATAATCTTGAGAAGGATGCTAACCTTTTCTGTAGTCTGATGTGATGGCGTTGAATGGAGTTACATCCAGCTGGTGACTGGTCCCTAGTGGCGGGGTTGGTCTTGGGGCTGGTTCTGTTCAGTATCTTTATTGATGACCTGGATGAGGGCATTGAGAGCACCCTCAGTAAGTTTGCAGACCACACCAAGCTGGCAGGAAGTGTCGATCTGCCTGGGGTAGAGAGGCCCTACAGAGAGATCTGGACAGGCTGGATCTCTGGGCTGAAGCCAATGGGATGAGGTTCAACAAGACCAAGTGCCGGGTCCTGCACTTTGACCACAACAGCAATGCTACAGGTTTGGGGCAGAGTGGCTGGAAGGTTGTGTGGGGGAAACGGACCTGGGGGTGTTGGTCGGTGCTTGGATGAGCATGAGCCAGCAGTGGATATTAGGGAAAATTTCTTCTTGAAAGAGCAGTGTTGCATTGGCACAGGCTGCCCAGGGAGGTGGTGGAGTCACTGTCCCTGGAGGTGTTCCAGAACCATGGGGATGTGGCACTGAGGGACACGGGCAGTGGGCACGGTGGGAGTGGGTTGGGCTTGGGCTTGGGGATCTGAGAGATCTTTCCAACCTTAAAGATTGTACAATTCTATGATTTTAATCAAGTACACCTGTCTTGCTGACAAAAATAAATTACCTGGTGGATGCTTGGGCAGCAGCAGTGGTTTGAAGATGCTGAGGCTGAGCTCACCTTCAGCTCATCAGAATTATGCTGTGGTTTTGTTAGCTCGAGCAGTTTTCATAACCTTTGGTCTAAATTTAGAGTGTAAATATTTTATTGGGAAGTCTAATATGCATTTTAAGAAAAAAAATACCTTTTGCTCTGAGAACCTTTGTTTGAAATGCAGCTTGTTTCAGCATCTGTGGTTCTTTATGATGTTGGAATAGATAACACAGCACAACAGAAGACACCCACTGGTGTGACAGGCTTATCTTCTATAGAGGTGGAGTTGGCCTCAGTATAAATTTAAACTGCTGTTTCTTTAGATTCTTTTCTACAGGTGCTCCCTGGGATTGTCTTAGGACAAACAAAAACTCAGACTTGAACAAAGCAGACCCTGGGCAGTCACCTGCTGACAGTTGTAGATACAATCTTATCTGATTTTCAAGGACTTCTCATAATGCTGACATTAAGTTTATCACACGGGGTTTCTAGAGGATGGAGATCTCTCCCGAAAGCAGGGATCTCAATGGATGAAGTTAGATTTGTTTCCAAAGATCTTGTAGAAAAAAAAGTCTTTTCACCATTCAGTTTTACTCCCTTCTTTTTATCCCTAGTAGCCAACGTGGAGTGATATCAGTTATCCCAGAAGCCAAAGTAAGAAAGCTCCAAAAATGTCAAAACTTTCTCGTTTTGAGATGAGTGAAAGGGGTTTCTGTGTAACTTCAGAAATCTCACTTTCTAATTTCCTGCAGCACGAATACCCTTGAGCTCTCTGCTCGTAAAGGATGATGCACCTCGTTTGCTTCCTCTTCCTTCTCTGGGGTACGTGTTGATAATAACTGGCCAGAGAGGAGACTCAGGCCACTTCTGCCCGCTGTCTGAAGCGTAGTTCTTTCCCAGTCCACGTTTACTACGTGTCTTCGTTCAGTCACGTAGCACTGGAGGACATGAAGCTGTGTACAGCAGCTAAATATAAGTCAGGAAATGGCAATTAGGACATGGAGAATGATTTACTTACAGCCCCATGGAGCGCACGCGGTCACAGAAGTGCACACACATTTTTGGGCGCTTGTTCATTCAAGTTTGGATGGCTGGGTCTGCTACATCCTGAAGGAGCAATCTCCTCTTGAAATGAAATGCTGCTTTTGCAAATGGTGCTTGCTTCCTTGGTATCTCAGGGTGGAACGGGTGGAGATGGTGATGTTCAACAGCAGCAGTTGAAAACTAAGCTCTGTTTTAGGGGAATCAAGGCAGCGGGCAGCCAGCTTTCCTGCTCTTGCTTGCCTGCAAATAGAACGTAATTTAGAAAGTAAAATCCATCCTGTTTTTTCTAGAGGCTTCACAGGACTCGCATCCCGACTTTCCTCGCTGCGCATCTCGTCTGTTTGCAATCTAACAACGCTTTGAGCCGAAGCAGCGTCTTTGTACGTGCTTTGAAACAAGTGCAGCTCCTATGCATTCCTCTGATCTCGGCCGTTGGGATTAGAGAGATCCTTTAATCCAATTCTTTTCACGCTATGAAACCTTAGAATTTAAGGATGACTATAAAAATGAGTCTTCTATTAAAATTTGATCGTGGTCGGAGCAACAAATGTAATGCTTTAAATTTATTTATTTTTTTTTTTTCCTTTGCCTCGGGCTAGTTCTTTGGTTAACCAAACCCACTATAATCCCATCAGGAGAACGCGGCGATCATTTAGTAATTTATATTGTATGGTTGTCTTAATCCAGGTTCTGTCACTGTAGCAGAAAATATGAACCCAAGCCCACCACATGACTTGGCCGCGTCCATATGGAAATAATAAACCGCGTAATAAACGGTCTCCTGTTGCTCAATGCGGTGCTCGGGATGGTTTTCTTCCAGAGCAGTTTTTCTTTCTAAAACGCAGACGAGCGTAGAAATCATTCCTAATTTCAAGAGTTGTGTTTTCCTGTGGAAAACCTGTTTGGTGCTTTGTTGGAGAGGAATGACACGAGCTCTCGGTTCGAGTCGGAAATGGTTCCAACTTGGGTGTTGCTTGCCCACACGCCGCTTTCAGGAGTTGCAGGAACAGGTGTGTAGCTCAAAAAAAAATACCATAGAATTAACTTTGTGGGATGGATGGCTCCTTGATTCACCGCTTAGCTTTGTGAGGATCACACTGGGGCAGTGTCTGAGGTGGAACCGCTGGAGGGTTTTAAAGTAAATGCCCATTGACACCTCCGTGTCAAGTCAATACTGCTTCTTCCCAACACCCTTTCTTAATGGTACTGGAATGCAGGGGCATGGTCTATGTTGCAACCGGCTCAGGGAGGATTTGCAGGGCAATTTATCCCTTGAGTTTTGGGATTCAAACCTGCAAGACTTTTTCCCCCTTCCTCTTGCTCTTTTCAAAGATATTTTTAGCTTGGGGACTACTGAAATCGTAGAATATCCTAGAAATGAGCAGTTCGCGATGACCGGCGTTGGCAGTTACGTTGTGTGTACTTTGTCTGATAATCTGAGGGTAAAAACAAGTCACAGTTTGTGCAGACTCAACGTAATTTCTGCTTCTACCTGTTCATGCTTGGGATGAAGCAAGCTGGTGTTAGAACCTGTTCTCTGAGCTACGTGGCGCTGGGTTCAGGGATGAAAATGCCTTGAATGTTGATACAAACCATTAAAAGGGCCCCGATTTAGTTCAGCTGTTGGGCAGCATGTGTTTGCACAAGCTGACGTTAGCGTAAGAGTTCCACTACCCGTTCCAGCATACGTCGATACGCTCAGGGTGACGGATGACACTTGCACAGAAATCAGTTTTGGGCGGCGGTGAATGCGGGACGTTGTGCTGAAATTTGGGCTGCCCGCCCAATGGCTCTTTGCATTCAGCTCTGAGGCCGCTCTCCTGTTACAGATAGGAAACGGAAAAGAGCGTAATGAGGTTTAGCAGTTGCGTTGACTGATGGTTTTGTCCCTGTTCTTGGGTGGGTTTTGCTAATATGAGGTTATGAGTATTAAATGGAATGTTTCCTTAAGGGTAATAGATGTCCTGGAAGTGCTTGATGATCCTACAGGCTATTTGGAAACCGGGTGAATTAACGGAGCGCGTGATGATATCCATTGGAATGTGGGATTTGGAAAGCCTTGCTAATTTAAGCTTTTCCTGTTCTTGTAGCTTAGATATCAACACGGGCTGAGCACTCCAGATCTAAGGCAAACTCTTCCTAACCTGAAAAACTTCATGGAGCTCGGGCTCATGGTTAGATGGTAAGTAGTTTTCTTCTTTTTCAGGAATTTAAAGGAGATGGATGCTACAAAAAAAAAAAGGAAATTAACCTCAAAGCTGTTTTTCACAAGCAAGCAGCTCTTCATCATCTTGTGGGCTTTTCCTTTCTGCTTTTCGAACGTCTTTCATGTGATGGTCTTCCAACTTGTGGGAGGAGTGATGGAGGGAAAGTGTTATTCGAAATGCAATGCTTTTACCAAAGGAGACAGTGAATTAATCTTTCTTTTAAGACTGTATATAAGGTGCATCTGCTGCCAGCCCTTATATATTGTGACAGTCCAGGAGCATGGAAGACCTTAAGCAGAACAAGTCTCAAAGCCTGGCCAGCATCTGCCTTCCCATTTGCTTTTAAGTACAATACAAGTGAGCTGCGTGGGATTCTGTGAATTATAATCACAGAATCATTGAGGTTGGAAAAGACCACCAAGATGAACGTAATCGCTGCTCATGGACATAGCTGTTGCATGTTGAGTGTTGTTGCTAAATGGGAAGCTCCAGTAACCGGTAACTGACAGTAGGGCAGCTTTCCAGGGAAATCCTAATTGCTTCTGCTCTGATTTGCTGTGGAGGATCCAGAATCCTCTTCATTCTGTATACAGAAACCAGTCTGCTCTGTTACAAGACTAGACTAGCGTAGGGTTACCTTGTAGAAGCTGTTTCTGCATAAGATTTGAGCAATTCTCCTTAAAACCACTGAGATATCCTCCACCAAACGTTGAAGGCCATTCATTAGCACATGCAGGTGTTGCATGCTTCATACTCTTCTTATTTATGATCTTTTGAATTCTGTGTGCTTGTGCAGCATCTTACCTTCAAACAATTTTGTCCTGCATTCCCATCTTCACTCTTTGGGTGCCTGAATCCCACCCAAACGTAGCATTGTGCAGTTTCAGGAGCCCTTGGTTCATTCTTCACCTCTGCCCCAAAGTTGCAGGGGTGGTGGATGGTCCCTTGTGTCATTACCTTGCTCTTTGCAGATATTCCAGGTGCTGCAAGGTATCGAAAACATCGTCCGGTGTGAGGTAACCCCACCAGGGTTTGCTGCCAGATCACTGGGTGTTGCCCTGGTGATGGAGGTGGACTCAGCACTGCGTCGGTTGACTGGAGGAATAATCTCTTTTGTCACAGTTAATGCTGAATTAGGGTGGAAGAGATGTTCCTAATGGGATAACGAACTATTAAGCGCTAATAGGCGAACATTAATAACTTGGAGCCGGTACGTGGCTTCCGGGGGAATCTCAAAACCAAAAAATCTGATTTGAAATGACACTATTGTGACGCTGGCTGATCTTTAACAGTTAAAGCTTTCTAGGGCTATTCGTATTATATCTGAATTCCCTGAAGCGTTGAGCAGACCCTGCTGGCGTATACCATCTTCTCCCTACTGAAACTTCAAAAGGGTTTTGCTTTTTCAGAGAAGATGATGCTGCTGCCTGCTGGTAGGCTGAGCGTATCTTTTTTTCCTCCAATACACAGAACGTGGGAAGGAGAGCAGTTATAAAGGCAGCTTGTGATCACACACCCTTAAATAGAAAAAGGGAAGGGGGGAAAAAAAGAGCTTTTCATTGCTGCTCCAGTTGAAAATGGTAGCAGCAGCCTTTGGATAGAGTGATGTGCCGCAGTTCTGTGGCTCAGTATCAGACCCCTGGGACAAGGATTCTACTTTTAGTGACAGTGACCAAAGTCTCATGGGACGCTGCTGTACCAGGGCACTTTCCAGCCCTTATTTCTGTGCTGCACTTTGCTTTGATCTCTCCTTCAGCCCTTTAGAAATGCTGCTCAAAGTGAGCGACGCCGGCTCTCGAATCGTTTGCTCTGACTGGGAGGATAATCTTGGCAAAGGAAAGCAAATAGGGGAGGAGGAGAAATATCATCTTTGAGCAGAGCAGTACGAGTGTTGCCTGATGGAAGTCCAGCTCAGCCAATGAATAGGCCCTGAGCAAAGGAAGCCACGGCTCTCAAGCAGTTCTGTATTCTCAGTAATTTGAACCGCAGCTGGAAAGATTCTCCCTTCTTTCCTTATCCTGGGGAGCAGGAAGAAGAGCTCTAATCATCAGGAAGATAGTGCTGTTTATGTTTATGGGTGGTATCCATCACTGTGATGTCAAAACCCAAAGACGATGCGCGACTGCCTAAACGAATAAGAAAACCAAGGGCTAAAATACCTGAACCCTGACTTCTGTAACGCCTGAACTCATCTGCAGGGCGGGATGGGTGCAGGTGGCCCCTGTCTCCTCGAATAAGCAGAGGTGTGAGGGCTCTGGGCCACGTTAAATGATAGAAATTTCAAGGTGTACACCTCTGCTCTTCCCTTCTGCCGTGCATTCGCTTTGAAGAGCTGATCGTGGCAGCTTTAGTTATTCATTAGAGCTTTTGCCTTCCTGCTGCCGGGTCTTTTTTTCTGTTAGGCCATACGCAGTCATTAGCAAGACAAAACACATTTTTGGGCTGGGTGATATTTCAAAACATGTAGGGATATTAGGCATAGTTCTCCGGGAATATCGCGTTGCCTCCTCGCCCCCACGTGAACGTCTGTGCCTCATTTCCTTCTCGCCTCCAAGACTTGCATGCATAGTTGTTCGTTTTTAACTTCTTCGTCAGGCTAATGATTCTAAACAAGGCTCCTTAGTGCTTCCTGATAATATAAATGGAAATGAGCCTTTACGGGGAGTCTAGCTCAAGGGGAAAACTGGCGAGACTTCCATAGCCAGGCGCTGAGGTTGAACACATACGTAGCGGAGTACAGATGCCCACTGTCCCGTGCATAATATCTGCTTACATAGATTTAAGCAAGCAGAAAGGCCACCAGCTGTTAAAATGAAGATGGGAAGGGGTTTTTCGTTTTCAGGATGCAGAAGGTGAGTAACCTGATGCTCTGTGCCGCAGACTGCAGTCGGCAAAGCATTTCCAGGTTGTCCTTCATCGTCGGGATGAGAGCAGGAGCACGTGAGGTAGTGATGAGTTTTTCTTAATCTCGTTCATTTACACTGATGGATCTGTTTTTTTTTTGTTGTTGTTCAGTTGCTGGCCTTCAGTTTCCTTTGTTATCACTGTAGATTGCTTTTGCTGAACTGCTGTCAAGTCACGATCACGCTGGTAAACACCAACACTTAGGCTGCACTTAGTTTACCTTTGAACAGGACCTGCTCGTGGTTTTTGCTCTTCTCTAGAGACATCTGTGTTTCTCTGCAGCCTGGAATGGAGCTGAATCCCACAGATAACCAGGGTAACCAAAATCTGTAGTTATTTCAGGCTTAACCTCACTCTCTGAGAAGTACTAGTTCAGATTTGAGTACAAAATAGTTTCGTTACTCCTCCGGATGTGGGGACGATGTTTTTATTTTTTACAGCTCTGATAGAAGAGCCCGTTATCTCATGCTTCTATCAGAGCAAATTTGGCAGTTTTCTTTAGAGTCTCTGCTTCAGGCCTTGATGAGCTTCATAGTTCTGCCTGGAGCCCGGAGCAGCCCTCAGCCCCGCTGTAGATCTGCAGGGCTGGGTCGAGGTTTAATTGCATTGCTGCTGGTGAGACTTGTCTTCCTTTGGTTTCTCAGGCATGACACTGAAATGATTAATACACGTTTTCACATCGCAGCTTGCATGATTTATTGCATCAAGCTCGCAGATCTGCAAGCTCTGCTTCCCTCTTCATCTCTCTCCTGGCACCTATATTCTGCTGTATTTACTTTTCTCCTCCCATACCCCATATGTAGATCCTATGTAGATGAAGCCAAGACAGATCTGCTGCTTCTGCACGCGCTGTTACATAGGCTACACAACAGCAAAACCTTACTTCCCTGGTATCAGATCTGGATGATGTCTCCCTTTCTTAAGGCGAAAGAAGACAAACCAAAGTTCTTGGTTGATTTATGTTCTCCCAGTTGCGTTCTCCAAAATCTTTGTTTCCTTTGGGGAATGCATCTCTGTGTCTCAGCTTTCTCAGGCACGGAGTCTCGCTGGCTTCCAGAAAAGCAGCTCATTTTTAAGACCACCATTTGTTGATGCATAGGGCCCTACGCAGTTTTTCCCTGAAAATCTGGAAGTACGCAGTTCACTCCAGCTTTTGAGACACTAAATCTTTGCTTTACACGTCGGCTGCTTACACACATACTCTGCACTTTGTTTTATTCCTTTCTGCACATTCACCTTTACCTTTTACAAGCCAGCCCTATAGCTCGTGCTTGCATTAAACCAAGAGTCTGCTTCAGTTTTCCTTTTGCCCTTCAGCTTAATTTTATTTGCTCTGACTTCTGAGGAACAGTATTTCTCTCTCTGCAGCCCTGTCACTATCGTGTGTTGCTGAACCAGTAATCTCAGAGAAGGCGAGAAGCTCTTATTGCTTTGCACCACAGCTGACATGACATTGGCTCAGGGCTGTGCTTGGAGCTTCAGACATTTCAGATGGCTGTAAACCAACTTAAACACCTTCATTTAGCCTTCTTGCTGCCATGAGGTCATCCTTTGTAACGGAGAAAAAAAAAAAAAAGATCAAACGGTGTTTAAGTTATTATTATTATTATTATTTTTTAAAGTATTCTCATACCAAAGAGCTGTGGATTTTGGCTTTGGGCCAGGCAATCAAGATTTAGTATTTTGACCAGCTGTGATCCAGTAATGTTCCTCGGAGGAAACGTTTTGTGGGGAGGAAAAGATCCATATTTGAGCCTGCGGATTGTATTCTGTCTCGTAATGCTTTACGGTTTCTCTGTGCCCATTGCAGACAGATTAAATAATTGCAACTGAATCTGACCGAAGAAACTCTTTAACCAAACCACAAACGGATTCCGGTTGTAATCTGTTCTCTAGGAGAAATAATTCCAGGAATGTCTGTCCCCTCTTCCAATCTCTTTTACCTCAGGTGTTTGCAGTGTGGAGTTCACGTCTTGCACCACAGGTCTGCAGGACTGCCCGAACGGACTAATTATTGAAGAGTAAAAATGGGTATTCTGGGGGAGAAAACAGATCCTTTGTAGTTTCTCTGCCAATAAAACTTGTAGCCGAAGTTAGAGTATGTATAAATTGGTGTTCTAGATTTGGATGCAATTGAAACGCTGAAATTGGTGATGATGTAATCCTGTTATCTATGGTAGCCAGTAAATCAGAGTTTCTCTTCCATTTCTTTGCTTTTAATTTAGAAATTCTACTTCCTAAGAGCAATCTGACGTACTCCTGTATGTAACTCGTTCCAGCCTGATGCAGCTGGATGACTACACGCCATTAAGAGGCGATGACAGTTCATCAAGCCAGGTTTTCCTTCTCCACCTTTTGGGCAGGTGTCCACATCTGTTTGCTGTCTCAGAAGATCGACCAGGTCATTGTGTCAGGAAGCTGAACCAGCTCACACCCCCAGTAATTCAGGTCAAGGCTGTACCTTAGAGTGAAGGACTGCACTCCTGCACGCTAAACTTGTTTGGCTGTTGAGGATTCCTTGCAGTCTCTACAGTTAATGGGCAACTGGATGTTAGTTTTCAATGTGACGTGCTTTTTCTTAGGAATTCCGTGAGCTGTGAAGCTGATAAAGCACCTGTTTCTCATGGCTTTGCCTTGATGCAGTGCTGTGAGTTTTGGTAACCACGCAGCCGTTGCTCAAGGGAGATACGACTATGAATAGAGTTCCTCTGTCAGCTGCTTGTTTTCATAGAGATTAATAGCAACCTCGTACATCTGAGCTCTGTGCTTCTCTGGAAACGTTACTTCTGATCCGAAACCATGGTTTGACTTCACATTCTCACCTCAGGGAAGGTGAGGGAGTAGGAGAAGATCCCCTTGGCGTAACTGCTTAATCCACTGTAGCTGAGAACCATGTAGATTTTATTTCGCTTGCCTACGATACGATGACCATTCATAGAATTGTAGGATGGCTTGGGTTGGAAGGGTCCTTAGAGATCACGTAGTTCCAACCCCCTGCTGCGGGCAGGGTTGGCAACCATGAAGTCAGTCACCACCTCAGGCTGCCTGGGGCCCCATCCAACCTGACCCTGAGCACCTCCAGGGATGGGACATCCACGCCTTTGGGGTACAGAGACCCATTCATTCTAAACCAGTTGCCCAGCTCGTGGCCAAGAAGAGGCATCCTGAGGGGATGACGATCCCCTTGATCACCAAGGGTTCACAGTATGGCATTGCCCACCTTTCACTCCACTGCTTTCACTGTTATTTGTTCCACCAGTGACTGTGGAAGGAGGGCAGGCAATGAACTCCAGGATGGCTGATCTCCAGAGGCCTTCCTGCGTATTTATTTTTATCTAAATGCCGTAGCTAATATTTGATAAGCAGTTAAGCCGTTCTATCGAGCTCATTCCTGCTCTCTCAGCTTTAGGCTGTTATCCCTCTATTTATTCCTGACCGAAGCTAAGCCCATCCCATTCGTATTTATTGGCAGCAATGAATGGTTTCAGCAATCTGCCTGCGTGTGTCTCCAGCAGATTAAAACCCAATCTTACAGGCTGAAGTAAGGCCCTTTTAACCGTGTGTAGTTTAAGGAGCCTGGCTGCAAGTGCTTCTTGTTTTAATTCATTAGTTTGAACGCTTGCATGATAAATGAGGATGATTCCTGCTTTATTGCCCTATGGGGCCGCTCTTATGTACTCTGCTAAGGAACTGGGAGGTTATTTTGTAAATGAGGGAGGTTAGCTCTGCATTACTGCTACGTTTAGGCTGTTAGATCACTTAGTGTAGATCATTCTGCCAGTTCAGCTTACTAAGAGAAGATTTTCTTTTTTTTTTTGGCTGCTAGACTGAAGAGGTATTGTTCAGACATACATAACATGTTAACTTGAATGGCCTTGTCATAACAAGCACTTTAAAAACTCTTCTGGTCCTGCAAACTAATTAACGTCTCACCCTTTTGCCTGCAAAGCCTCCATCTGCAGAAGAACTTGGGCATGTTTCTTTTTAGGAGGAACTCAAGTTTACATGCCCACCGGAACAATTTATAAAGCTGCTTCTCTCGAGCTAATTAGACACTACAGTTTTTCCTGTTCGTTGTACTCAGGCACTTACATCTCTGCTGTTTCTTCACCTTCGTAGCAAACGTACTGTTGTACCTAAGCTGGACTGATCAACTCTTACTGAAGGTAATTTGGGGGCTTGCCAATTAGCCTCGTGCCAAGCTCTTTGCACGAATGTCTTTGTCCTTTAAAGTCTAATCACATGCAGCAGGAGGACCTGCTCCAAACACGCCTGTAGGCAGCTGTTCAGCCCACACTGCGTTTCTTGTGCCTTCTCTGGACCCTTTTCTGACTGCTTGCATTTCAGGCAAAAGCTTTTATCACTGAAATATTGTGCAAAGAGTAGATGGCCTTATGATTGTTTTGAGAAACGCTTGTCTGTGCTTAAATTCACAGTGTAAGTAACGTAGAGCTTGAAGTTCTTCCAGGGTTAGATTTTGATCGCTTGAATGCCTTCCCCAGGGCTGTAGATAGTCAAATAAGATTCAGAAAAATGGCAGAACTTCTAATAAGCCCTTCTTGTCATTGTCCCTAGCTCAAGAAATAAGAAGCCCTCACAGTGGCTGTTGCAGATCTGATAACTTGACGTGAAAACCTTCCTTTGCTATGTGAAGGACGCAAGATCTTACGCTGCAACTTTTACCTAGCTTAGAGCTATTCCTTCTGAAGTCTCCTGGTGGATGTGGACCCAGGCTTTCAACAGAATAACGAGCAAGGCATATTCAAACCTCTGTAGCATTGAAGCTCTTGCTCTTTCAGGCTCCTCTCTGTGCCTTGCAAGGCTTGTGACGGGTTTGGGCACCTCTTAGCAGCCAGACTGGTCCCAACTCATGCTTTAGGCTCAGTTTTGTGAAGATGCAGCAAGCATGGAGGAAACACGAAAAAGCAAAGTCTTGAGATAAACAGAATCTAATGAAATAAGTCATACCAAATAAATCCTCATTTATTGTCTCATTCAAGGCCGGAAGGACCAAGCTGGAGGAAGGGGAGGGGAGAGCAGACCATCCCTAACCTACATCTGCAGTGCACATTGCCTAAACAGAGTTTCCATCATCTGTCCTGACTCAGATTTTTGTCACAGTGCGTCATTTTGAAAATAAACGGTTGATTGTACAGGGGTTGGCTAAAATGTTTAAAATCCACGTGTGTGAGTCTCTGGTCAGTAAGGGACTAAGGGATGACCTCAGAGGTGGCATACACCACGCTTAAGAGCATCTGGGGCACACGCTGCTTTCTGTCTTGTCCTCTCCACTGAGTATGCTCCAAACCGTTGCAAGCCGAGCTTTGAACGCTCTTTGGTTTGCATTAAGGAGGTCAAACAGCAGTTGAAATCTAAGGAGAAAGTTGTTGGCTTTGCTGCTGGCTGCATGTGTGGCACCTATGTCTCTGCTCCACCATCTGCAACCGTGAATTCCGGCAAGCAGCTTTTCCTTAAGGTGACTGGGGTTGTTAGAGGAGAGAAGCAAGCCCAGCACGTGCGTTAAGGGGCAGCCTGGGAGGAAGCAAGAGGGGAGAGGAAATGAAAGAGCAGCAGAGCTGCGCGCTGCCTTCCCATGGGGATGCTTATTTTTCACAGAGGGACCTGTGGCAATCTGGCTTATTCTGTTTACAAAAGGGAGAAGCAAAAAACACGATGGAAAAGGATCCACCCTGGGGCTGTTCGTAACTGCTGTTACAGGATTTCTCCCTGCAAAAAGGAGATCCCTTTGGGAAGTCCCAAAAGGTATCAGGCCTTGAACAGGAGAAGAGTTTCTTTTAAATGGAGCTGGTGAAGTAGACTCATACTGACAGCAGCCGAGTCTTGGTTGTATGTTCAGGGGATCAGAAATAACTGTATTTAAAAAAAATTGGAAGGAAAACGAACTGGTTGCTTAAGTTAAGGCACAACGTGCTATTTGCATATAGGATGGTGATTGTATTTGGATGAGGATTAAACCCGTGAAGGAAAATTCAAGTAACACGCCCCAGGTGACGTAAAGCGGACGTTCCAAATTACAGACCCTGAGACAGTGTAAGCGGACCTGTATTAACAGTCAAATTCAACTTGTAAATTAAGCTTGATTAGTCCACGTCCCTCAAGAAGCCGATGCTGACGCTTGTCCAAAAGGGTTTGGAACGGTTGGCACGGCAAAGCAAAAGATCTGGCAAAAATAACCATAGGCAAATAGCAAAGTTACTGTGGCTTTCCTCCTTCATGCAGCTGTCAGTAGAGTCCACTGCTGGAAGAAGTCTCTCGTAGAGGATTCAGCCCTTAGTAGTTGCTTTTGAAGAGTTTATGACGGCCCAGTACAGCCCATAAATACATAAATACACGGTCAACAGTAATAATTCATAAAGCGCAGCCTGGTCCTATAAAACGGTGTTAACAGTCCGAATTAACGTAACGCGGTGGTTTCTTGGGTGATTGACTCTTCAAATCGCGGAGTTTTGTGAACGTTCCCCGCACGAGCTTGCCGGCTTTCAGTAAAGCTGTCCTCTGGGGTGTCTTCTGCAGTTCATACGGCGTTAAACACGTTTGGGGTTTTTAGCACTTTAGGATACAAGCGGTTGGCCAGACAGAGCTCGGAGTTGCGATAAAATAATTGCTTCAGCCTTTGGTGAAACATCTGTATTGCTCGTGAGCGTGCCTGACAGCTGTGATTTATCCTTTCCTTCTTTTATAGTGATCGGCACCACACATCCAGTGCAATTCCAGTTCCAAAGAGGCAGAGCTCTAGCTTCGGCAGATTGGATGTTGGCTTTTCCAGTGGGCTTCCTTCTCCGGATAAAGGACTCCGAAAACGAGCCAGCACGGGAAACGAGAGACTGCAGTACAAAACTCCTCCTCCTAGTTACAACTCGGCGTTAACGCAGCCTGTAGCCATCGCAGCCCGTGTGGGAGAATTAGATAAAAAACCCGGGTCGATATCTTCTTCCCTCGATACCTCCATGGACTCCTCGAAAGGAAATAAGAAGGGAGAGGACTTGTGCGGCAGTTTAAATGGAGAAAACGGGAGCCTAAACAACACCCAGGATCAGCAGGAGTCTTTCCTAGGACATAGTAGTGCAATAAACGGGGCGTTGCTGCCCGGTGAGTGTTCCAGCACCGCAAGCAGCGAGCAGCCTTGTGAGTTTCGGCCCTCGCTCGGCCCCGTCCTTTGCTGCACCGTGGAGCAAGCAGAGGAGATAATGGGGTTGGAAGCGACAGGGTTCACCACGGGAGATCAGCTAGAAGACTTGAACTCCATCCCGGTGGAGCACGCCGTGGCGGTGGAGTGCGATGAACAGGTCCTAGGGGAGTTTGAGGAGTTCTCTCGGAGGATCTATGCACTGAATGAAAACATGTCCAGCTTCCGCAGGCCGCGTAAAAGTTCGGACAAGTGAGCTGGGGCAGGGGTTTTGGTAGCGGACGTTGAGGTGGAATCAGTGATCTGGAATAGAGATAAAATTGCACTTATTCTTTATATTAATTATATAAATATATATAAAAAAAAAAAAAGCTAAAGCTATCCCAATGGTGTTAGAACAAACGGACTTGTTACTGAGCACGATAACACAGGATCATGGTATATTCACAGCCCAGGAAAATTTTGATTCTGCTTCCAGCCCTCTTATATCTGGTATTTATAACCTGTTGGGTTTTGTTTATTTTTCGGCAGTGGAGTCCATTTGTAAGTGCTTTCCTGGAAAAAAACCCTTCAAGTGCTGATCAGGCCCTCCTATGAAAATTTGTTTTCTTAATTATTATTTAGAGTTAAACTTATTTCAATCTTTTCAGAAGTTAAAAAAAAAAAAGAAAGTGAATTTAAAATTACAGTTATGATAAGACCTCTTTATGTTCTCCCATGCACTCCTGTGCTTTCTCGAGCCGTGCGGTCGGCGTGACAGAAATGCCATGAATTTTGGGTAGTCAGACCGCTTTCTCTCGGCTCTGCTGTGCAGTCCTGGAAGTTTGCACTGATGGGTCTTCAGCTGAGGGCGTGCACTTGACAGAGAGCTGAGCACCCGTGGTTTCCCTGTGCCTGATTCATCATCTTCACGTTTCCTCCTTTCCTCCACTCTCAGCCGTGTAGAGACCTTGAGGACCCAATCACCTCCAAGGTTTGTTAGAAAAGTCTCATTTCTCGTTCTCCATTTCACTTCACGCGTTCTCTCCAAGCTAATCAGTGGAAGCCTCACGAGTACACGATGTGAATGGGGCTCACCCGCTGTGCTCAGCGCTTGGAATTAGGCGAGCTTGTGGAATCACTCCACCCTCCGTAGAAGGGAGGCACTTGGCATAATTCACCTAAGTTAATATCCCTTGAACCAGACCATCTGTGCGTTAAGGAAGAGCCTTCCGGCGCTGGCTGGAGCTTTGTTGTGGGGCCACTCACCCCTGGCACGTGTGTTTGGCTAACTAACAGGAAAGCAATTAGCAGCTCGCTTTGTGATTCCTGGTATTTGTTTGAGTTTGGATTCCATTGCTCTTGCTTTCTATATTGTATACCCAAGAATTCAGGCTCGGTCATGAGCTCTCAAATATAAAAAATATATAGCTTCATCGTGCCTGGCTTTTTTGTTTTCCTCCCTGATCCATGCTTTCTTTTGAACCAGTGACCTACTCTCTCTCCTAACGTCACCGTAAAGCTAGTCTAAATTAACTTCTTAAAATGTGGATATGTGTAATCTCAGCTATCTGTTGTCAAGACAAGATGTGTATGTGAGAACCAGTATGCACAATAGCACCATTCTAGAATATGCATTTTTCAGGTAACACTTTAATGACTGTATTAAAACTATATTCACGTTTCTTCTGTTAGCTTTAACAGTTGTGTCTACCACTGAGTTGTTGAATTGGGTTGTGCCTACCACTGAGTTGTTGGATGGGGTTGTGTCTTACCATTGAGTTATTGGATGGGGTTGTGACTTACGATTGAGTTGCTGGATGGATTTGTGCCTACCATTGAGTTGTTGGATGGGTTTGTGCTTACCATTGAGTTGCTGGATGGGTTTGTGCTTACCACTGAGTTGCTGGATGGGTTTGTGCTTACCATTGAGTTGCTGGATGGGTTTGTGCCTACCATTGAGTTGTTGGATGGGGTTGTGTCTTACCATTGAGTTGTTGGGCTGAGGCTTTCTGCTGATTCATTTCTTTGGTCTGCCCCAGTACAGTGAAAGCATGCAGAAGCAGAGACCTCATTTTTGTAAGGGATTGAGCATGACTCCAGTTGCAAGCTCAGGCATGAATTTGGACACATTCATGAGCATCTTCTCCCCTGGATAAATTATTCTGTTGAAACCTTGTTAAAAATGTCCATAAAGGCTTAAAGCACTGACGTCATCTTCGATAAAAAAATAGGTAGGGAATTTCACTGTCCTTTGGTGTATTGAGAGCCAGAATTGAATACCCGAAGCCAACACAGCATGTTCTTAAAGTGGGCAGGAGATCCTCTGTCCTCTAATTGTTCCTTGCTACCTTCTGTTACCAGTTCAATCTTAGCCAAAATTCAGGACTGCTGAGTCAGTCGGGCACACCGAGGGGTGAAACCTGGCACGGTCGAAGTAGCACAGAGCGGACTGTAGTCGTACTAATTTTCCTTTATCACAGGGACAGGATTTTCTGTATGGTGGTGACTTTTCAGAGCAACCCAAAGAGTAGTTGTGAAGTCGCGGTGTTTCATAGGCAGACATGTCTGAGAGCAATTAGTCGACTTGTAATTAGTAGTAGAGCATCAGTGGGACTTCAGCTATTGTTCCTTCGTTGCACATTTTCTCAGGTGGCATCCAACCAAATGAAGTTTGTTTTTCTTGTGTTGCTGTTTCCATCGGAGCCCTGGAATTGTTAATGCGTCAAACACAACAGTTGATTTCTGCATCTGTGTCACAGAGCTACTTCGGGCTTTCTATGGATGTATCTTTTGTAGACCTTAAGTTGCCCCCCAGGCTTATTTACCATTTTTATCACTTTTATATAGAACGTGTGAAGGGGGGGGGGACAACATCGTAGGGCTAATTAAGGCATCGACCAACATCTTTGCTGTGGAGGATGTGAGGATTGTACAGACCGCAGCTTTTTTTTGGTGATTTTATTTTCTTCCCCCGTAAATGACTTTGAAAATAGCATAGTGGGAGGGGAACAAATAGCAAGTTGGAAGGTGAGAAGATATATCACAGCGTGCTTTAAACTGCCAGGAGCCTTTCAGTTCCTGCACAGCTGTGACACTGTTAAATGTCTGCAAATGTCTTCAAGTGGAGAAAACATTTCATTGCAATCTTTTCCCCCTCGCTAGGAATTCTGAAGATTTTTGAGAATATTAGTTTTGGAAGATCATATCCCACTCTATTTTTATAGCGAGCACAACAGCGTTGGCTTATCCTTGCTTGACCAGGTATTTAAAATAAGCGAAAACAAAGTATCCCATAGTCAATGACAACGTTAAAACTATCTTGGTAATTGCGGGAAAGCTCATCTGTATTTATAAAATAAAACTGATTAGTATCACTCAAAAGTTGTGTGTCTTCTGTTAATGGCTCCTTTGTGTTTGCTTTCTTTACAAGCCCGAGTTGAACCGGCGTGTCCTCCCCGGCCCCCCCCCAGGTCCTGCAGCTTGTAGTTCATCAAGCACTTACTGATCCAAAGGCGAATGTTTGGGCGAGGAGGTGGACTGGAAGAGCTGGCTGCCTCGTTGGCTCCGCGTCACGCAAGGTGATACTGCTGTCATTACTCGTGCTCCATCCAAAAGGATGGCACGCAGCTGGACAAACAGCTCCGGCCACCGGTGGGGCTGGGAGACAGCTGGCTTTGCGGAGCGTTCGGGATGGTGGAAGGGCTGTGCTGCCTCACTGGAGGGGCTCTGCTGCTCAGCCAGCACCTCTTGTGATCCCAGTTGACCAGCAGCGTGTGTCTGCCTAAAAATGTTGCCTTCCCATGGAGCAGGGGACAAGCACAAGCCTCGGGGAAGGACCATCCACGACGCGAGGTTGCCGGTGTTAAGCGGTGCAACGAGAGCTAACAGGACCCCGGGCTTCGTCAGTGCAACAGGTTTTGTGTTGATTTTCCTCCTTCTTTTAAATCATTTTCTCCCACCCAATCTGTCTGTCATCAGAGAGCAAAATGCCAAGACGCCAACTGTATGGTCCTGAAGCTGAAGTGGGAAGATACAGGAGAGAAATTGTGCCTCAAGCTGTTCTGCAATGTTGAACAGATTTATTGAAATGTAGCTGCCTTAAAGTGAATAATAAGCTACGAGTGGAAAAGGGTTGTATCAAAACGTGCTGCTAGAGGTGCTGCTGGAGAGGGCGGACTTGTTCTAGTCAAACCTTGGGCTCTTTGTACCTCAACTTGCCGCTTTCCAAATGGACAAAGATGGGTGGAGAGCACCTCCTACCCTAGTCCTTCTATCCCCAGGTGAGAAGGGGCTGCAGCTTGCCAATAAATCACCTTTTGAGAGGTTTCATTGCCGGTGAGTTTGCTATCAGCTTGTTTTGTGCATGGTAGAAAGCAACACCGTCTTCCAGTCTTTTTCTTTAAGGGATTAGTGGTCAGATGTCAGCTCTGTTGTAGATGGAGTTTGTTCTTTATGCATTGCGTTGACTCACCTGGGTTTAATCTGTTGGACTCTGTGCAGTCTAACTTCGATAGGTTACTTTTTTTAAAGTTGTTTTGTTAAAACCTCATTTCGATTTCTGCTCTGGGTATCATTCCTCGACATGCCTGTACAACAGCAGTATCGGTTCCAGCCTGGGTTGTCTTCGTTTTAGCAGGAAAAAGAAATCTATTTCTGGCTTACGCTGGCTTTACTGAACAGACCCGAACCACTGCCCACCAAAAAGTCCAACAATAAATAAATAAAAATTACTTTCTGGTACTCGGGCATTACAAAGGACCCATTGACACAGCTCTGTTGAGCCAAACACTGGCTGGAGGAGCCCCGTGTGGACTGGCACTGCTTTCCCCGCTCCCGTAAGCAGGCGCTTTCTGCTCCTGCCCAGGAGAAATTCTCTCCCAAAACTACGAGTGGAGGAGAATGTAAGCTGTGTTTTCAGCTTTGCCTGGGCAGCCCAGTGGCTCTCGTGGGAAGGGAAGGATGTTTTGTGCCCCAGCTGCAGAGCAGTGCTCCTCAGCCCGACGCTGCGTGCCCGTATTGATTACCCGCGCTGCCCGAAACGAGCTCAGCCTGTTTCTTTAGGCAAAGCTAACTGTAGTTTCCTTGGCTGGGGAGAGGTGAGATGGGGAATAAATCTAACACTTGCTCTAATTATTGGGTTTTTGGCCTTTTGGCAGCAGTGCTGGCTTTCCGTCAGGTCCACCTGCCAAGAGTGGCCCACGCTCTGCGTGCGGGGCCAGAGGCGGCGTCAGAGGGGTTGGTGCTGTTAGCTCGGTGCCAGCAAGGCCTTCATCCCGCTGTGTCCGAGGGATAATGCTCTCAAATGAACATCGCTGAAAGCTGATGACTTAACAGCTTTTCGGTATCTGAAGGGGGACTATGAGAAAGAAGGGGACGGGCTCTTAGCAGGCCCTGTTGTGATAGGATGAGGGGAAGTGGTTTCAAACTAAAGAAGGGCAGATTTACACTGGATATAGGGGAAAAAATGTTTATGTTAAGGCTGGTGAGGCACTGGCACACGTTGCCCAGGGAGGTGGTGGTGCCCCATCCCTGGAAACACCCAGGGTCTGGAGGAAGGAGCTCTGAGCACCTGATGGAGCTGTGGGTGTCCCTGTGCATTGCAGGGCAGTTGGGCCAGGTGGCCTTTAAAGGTCCCTTCCAACGCAAACCATTCTATGACTTTGGAGGATGGTGCTTGAAAGGTGAGCTGACATCAGCTTGCTCAAGCCAGCCTTGTCTCATGTCTAATATTGTGTTTTTTACTTCTCTGTTTAAAAAAAATAATATATATATACATAAGTGTATATATTTGCAGATTAAGTTGCACGGTCTTGTCTAAGGTGTTAATATGAAATCACGGACAACTCCTCATGGGCAGCTCCTCCTGAAGTGGCATAGCACATTACCGCTGGCAGGAGCAGCTCTGCAAATGTGCAATGGTCTCAGTTGCCTAAAAATCTCATATAGGATGTAATCGGGCAGTCAGTTAATTAAGCAACATCTGCATGAAAACCCATTAAGCTTGGACGTGCAATTGGTGTGGATGGAAAACCTGTCAGGTTGGCGCGTAGACTTTTGCACAAGGTGTTGGCTTTGGACCCGGGAATGGGCCAGGCTGGGCAGTGGGAGAAGGAATCCAGCTGGTGGGAAGAATTCTCCCTTCGTCTTCCTCCCTTCCTATGGAAAGTCACGGCATGGTGCAACGCTCAGAGTTTAATCCCAGCTCTGCCTCTCAGCTTGTGCGTCTCCGTTGGCTTCTCCCTTTGGGAAGGGATATCCCTCCAGTTGGCTTTGTTGCCTGGAGTCCCTGGCATTTCTATTTCCAGCTGGAACTGAAATGTGCTGCAAGCATGAGGTGGCTTTCAGAAGAAAGTCTTGTTTTCTTGCAGGGTATTTCCTAATGGAGGGATCGTAGAGTCATTAAGGTTGGAAAAGACCTCCAAGATCATCAAGTCCAACCATCACCACCGTGCTGCCTTTGCCTTTCCTTGGTGAGGCTCGGAAACGTCCCTGCCCCTTCTTTCCAGCTCTCGCTCCTCTGGTCTTGCCTTCAGGAGACTGCTTCCAGGCTCTGGTCCCAAATCAGAGCCCTGGCTGAGTTGGGGTTGTTGTCTGTGGTTTTGTCTGACACGGCGAGCGTTGCTCAGAGCGTGGCTGCTGGCTGTGGAAATTATGTTCTCCTATTAATCTTCTTCTCCCTGCGAAATTATGGCAATAGCGAAATTTCGCTGCAACCCGATACATCCTCAATGCTGTAATTGGAGACACGAGTGCCCTGGTGGAAAGAAGAACCTTATGTGTATCTGTTTTCTGTGGTTTTGGTGGTGTGCACTATGCGGGACCGAGAGGGAATGGTTCCTCAAGGGAAAATGGAGCGAGTGATGGACACAGTGCAGATGTTCTGATACCATCTCAGCGCTGTGGTTATCTCACTGAGTTCTTCCTTCCTTTCACAAACATTTAAACCCATGCTAGAAGCTGTGGCAAGAAACCAAGTTCATCTCCGTCTCACCCTTCCACTGTGCCTTGATGCCTGGTCTGAAAGGCGATGAGGCCTCTCCCATTTCCCCTGCCAGCACCACTGGTGTGTGCTGCGTACGCGCAACGCAGCTCATTGCAATCCACGTGGCTGCTTAGAAACAGGCACACCGAGCCATTTCTCTACCCAGATTTACACAAAACCGCAAGCTTTCAGCAAGGTTTCAGCTTATTCTGCTGAAACCACAGGCTTGGTGCTCGAGCAAAAGAGAGATGTGGTCACGAAGAGCTGCTAATACACGTGTAGGGCAGCTGCTGGGTGAGGTGCGGCGAGCTTCCTGGGCATGGTTTGTTGGGCAGCATTGGTGGTAGGTGGATGGTTGGACGAGGAGATCTTAGAGGTCTTTGCCGATCTTAATGATTCTATGCTACAAGATCACCATGTGAAGGGAGAGCAGGAGGCACTGAGCTGCTCTGCTCTGCAGATTTCCCATTCAAAGGGTGCTTAAGGTCCACGCAACGTTGTCCACGTTTCCACTTCCCACTTGCATTTGCCAGAATTGCCAGTCTCAGGGTGAGGTGAGTTTTCAGTTCTTGTCTAACCTGTTATGCTGTGTGGGCCGTGAGTTTTTCCTAGATTTTTCAGTGTATTATTTGCAACCTCAACCACAGTATTGAAGAAAAGTGTAGAAATCCTCCCTAGCACAGCAGATTGCAAAGAAAGAGGTGAGGAGAGTTTGGGGCATGCACTCAAACAGCTGGAAGTTCCTCTTTGCAGCCACAGCATCTCCACATTTCATTCCCAGTTGACTTTGAGCACGTTCCTACTGCACCTTTTCATCATCTGCACAGCAGTCCAGCTCTAACATCCAACCTTCAGCTTTCGTGCTCTTTGCCTGCCAGGTGCAGAGCACCTTTCTGAGACCTCAAACGCTGATACGTAGCAAGCACAGCCCCACAGCCTGGTTTCCCAGGTGGATGCCCAGTTCCTTGGAGACATCCAAGGTTGGGATGGATGCGGCTCTGAGCACCTGGTGGAGCTGTAGGCGTCCCTGTTCACTGCAGGATTGTTGGACCAGATGGCCCTTAAGGTCCCTTCTGACTCAAATGACTCTGTGACTCTATGACCTGCAGCAGCAATCTCTGCTCTGTGTGCATCCTCGGTAACCTTTCTCTCAGCCAGCAGGAAATGCTCTCATGTTGGAGTGGGCGGAGGGCCCCGTGGTCTCAGCTCTGGGTTGCTTGGAAAGCGATAACTTTGTCAACAGCGTGCGGTGTGACGAGGCGAGTCGTCGTTTGGCTGCCTCGTGCTAAACCGGGCTAGGATTTGTCCTGAGTGAGAAGTCCAAGGTGCTGTCAGCTTGCCCGGGAACTGCAGATGGCCTGAGAGGGAAGCTTTAATCCTCACTCCCTGACGTTAGCCAGATATCAGCGCTGGAGGACGTGGGAGATTGCCGGGGTTTGCTGCGTGCAGGACTTCCAGCAGCAATGAGAAGCATTGCAGCCTCATGCTACGTCAATCTGTTGGCCAGCAGAGCAGCGTTTGGAACGAGGTGATCTTTAGGGGTCCCTTCCAACCCAACCGCTTTATCATTCATTGTTTTTTTGTGCTTTTATTTTATTTTATTCTTTTCTTGAGCATATCTGCAGGCAGCAGCCTCAACCTCCACCATGATTTTGGATTAGGAGGCGAACAAGTAAAGCAGGTCTCAGCAAGCCACCCCTTCCTGCCAGGGCAAAGGTAACCCAAAGCTTCTCAGCCCCTTTCTGCCAGAGAAAACCAGTGTGAGCAGGTTGGTGGTTTTAGTTTCATCCAGCATCCCTGACTTTCAGGGTTCCTGAACAGTTCCAGAGAGGAGAAGAGGCTGCAAACCCCATCCCTCACCTTGATGACTGCGCTGTAATCTCCCAGTTGAGTGTATGTGTATATGAGGGAGAGGAAACTCAATGTTTCCTGCCTTCTTCAAGCAAACAAAGGTCTTATCTCACTGCCAGCCTCACAACAAGCTAGTTAGAGAATTACGGGAAGGAGAATGGAAATCTGGGTTTGTGATGGAAGTTTGCTTTGGAGGCTCCATCTCCCATCTCTTGGTTGGAGAAGCCAAATTTGGTTTCTTGTCTCCCGGTTGTTGTCCAACTAGATAACCATAACCATAACCATAACCGGCTGTAGGGTATCCGTGGGAAGGAAATCTCAGGGAAAGTGGTGCCATTAATGAGAGAGAACATAATAAGAGAGAGCAGGATGATTAATAGAGAAAATGGCAGGGGATTGGAACTGGGTGGGCTTTAAGCTCCCTTCCAACCCAAACCATTCTATGAAGATAGGAACAAAAATGGGGCTGAAGATGGGAATGAAGGTGGGGATAAAGATGGGGATAAGGATGGAGATGAAGATGGAGACAAGTTTCCTGAACCCCCTGAACAGAGGCCTCCTTGCCTGGAGAGGGAGATTAATTATTAATTATCTCCCGTGCACCACTCCTCTTGCATCCCATGCTCCAAATGAATTCCCGTGTACCTTCAGCCTGAGGCCGGGGAGTGAGAGCAGTCTTCGCCTGCATGTCTGGGAGGATGGGGCTCCTGATCTCTGCTTTGGGGTCCCAGAATGACACATGTGGTGGTGACTTAGATGCGTGCTAACAGTGGGATTTAATCTCCCAACACATCTGACAGGTCTTGGGCTCTTAGAGCAGCCTCTAACGAAGCATCTCCAGCCAAGGAAGCCCCACATGAAGTGGAGGAAGGCACTGGGGACAGGAAGGGGGGGGCTCATCTCCAGGATGCAGTAGGTTCGTTCAGTCCTCGCTGTTGTATTTGCACAGGGAAAAAAAATAAATCAGGGCTGTTCTGGTCTATATCTGGGCAGTTTCAGTCTGGAGTTCCTGACAGGTGACCCCAGGGTACGGTTGCACGCTCTCAAGTGCTTATTTTTGACATCGTAATCCAAATTGACATTCAGTGCTTGAATATACAATAAGTTCATTACAGCTAAACCCTCCGGCTCAGGGATTTCCTGTTGGTAAGTCTCAGAAAATCAGGATTCCCTGTGGTATCGGGCTGAAAACGTTTGCAGATAAAATTCAAGTTAGCAAGTTATGCCAAAATGTTTTCGGAGCCAGAGCGGAGCTGTATTTCGTGCCGTGGTGCTTTATCCTTCCTCGTGCTCAGGAGTGGAGGTGGACGCCCCTGCCCTGCACAGCTCCCAATCAGGGGCTCAGTGCTGCTCTCAGGAGGAGCTCATTAAGGAGCAGCGGAGAAATCCACAATCCTCTATCTGAGTGTTTTTTGGAGCCTGAACTCTTGCCTCTTATCCCACTTTCTAAAGAGGAGGAGAACATTTGGCTCCGTGTATGTTACCAAAACAGCCCGCGAGCGGCCACAACCAACGCAATGAGAGTTTCCATGTCCCCGTTACTGCCATCAGTGGGACCTATCTCCCAAACTTCTCACGTCAATATGAGAGTTGCAACACGGTGGGGTTGCTGCTCAAGCCCTTGACCTCCTGCTTAATCAGCTGTGATGATGAAGTGAGAACTTGGCCCAGGGCTTATCTGTGCCCATCTGGCATATGGTCAGCATCTCTTCTGCTTCCACCTCCTTCCCTAGATGAAACCGATACCCTGTAAAAACAGGGCTCCTTCCTATCAGAGGAATTTGAAGCTGTTTTTCCAATAAGATGAGTGGTAAACTTTGCTGTGTCCCAAAGGGAAGCGTGAAGTGGCTCCTCTCGGGAGCTGCACTGCAGGAGATGAGCTGGGGGGTTCCCAGCTGCAGCTGGATGACAGCTGGGTCACAAGGTGATGCTGTTGCAAAAGAAGACATGCATCTGCTGCAAAGCACTAGCAAGATTGGATGCAAGATTGATAAGACTTGGGTGATAATTCTTATCGTAGAATCATAGACTCCTTATGGTTGGAAAAGACCTTCAAGATCCCCAAGTCCAACCCCAACCCATTCCCACCATGTCCACTGACTGTGTCCCTCATCTCCACGGTTCTTGAACACCTCCAGGGATGGTGACCCCACCACCTCCCTGGGCAGCCTGAGCCAGTGCATCACCACTCTTTCTGGGAAGAAATTTCTTAATAGCCAGCCTTCTACCTGGTGTTGGGAAAGCTTGACTGGTCAGTATTGCCTGGTTTTGGGTTCTGTGCAGCAAGAAGGCTGTGGGTGTACAGGAGCATGCAGTAAACAACAGTAGGTTTGGAAACAAGAGCTCCAACCAGAGCTAGGAAGCTCCTTTAGCTTAGCAAAGAGAGGTGGCAGTGAGGACATGGTGCAGCGGGAAGGGTTTCATGCTACATAGCCACTGCAGTGTGACAGGAAAAATGCATGTTAGGAAAAAAAATGTGAATTCAGGACTGTTGAAGAAGGAAATAGTGGAGGTGATCCAAGAGACCATACTCCCTGGAGGGGAGGGCTTGAGGAAATGCAAAGCCATTCAGAGGAACTGGGACTGGAATGGCTGCTTTGAGGTTGCTTGGGGTTTTGTTGAATATCTTTGTGGATGGAGATCCCACAGCTGGACCCCTGGTTCCAGTGTTTGACCGCCTGCGTGGCAAGAAGCATTTTGTGATGAGGATTTCTCCTGTTCTAACCTGTGCTGCGATCTCTCTTCCCATCACTGGGCACAGCTGAGGGGATCCCACCAACTGAGCACAGAGCTGCAGATGGCAATAAAATCCCCTTTTGCTTTTACTCCAACTGCACCCTCAGCTCTTGGCATCTCCTCCCATGCCCCAACATCCAGCCCCACGGCTTGCTGGCACTGCTGGGCTCACTCCTGTTGGCCACCATCTACCAAAGCATTGGCCTTCGTTGGCCCAGGCCCTTTTCCCAGGAGCAGTTCTCCATCCCATCCCTGTGTTACACCGTCCCCAAGGGATGCCCCATCCCAATATGATCCTTCCTCAGCCACCTAGGGTGGTCTTTGCAGGTTCCTGAGCTCCTTCCCAACTCAGTGTTTTTGTTCATCCGCATCACACATCTCCCTCATTCCCCGTGAGTTCAATAAAAAGCTCAGGAAGAGTTTGCTATTCTTTCCTCCCCTGGTGGTTTTTAAATTTTACACATCTTAAACCCAATTAATTCGCTGGTCGCTGGAAGTGTAGCATCCTATATGGTTCCTGTGAGAAGAACGTGATAAAAGTAGGATTATCACTTGCAACGGCCCGAGAAAAAATCTGGTAATGCTTCCTTCTGAAGCACGGGACCTTCTGTGGAGGATCAGTCATGAGCTCTGCAAAGAAAATTATGGAGCACGGGACTTGAGAACAATTTCTTTGTGGCCTGCTGTCTGTTTCTCTTCATTGCTTTTTGTTATGACGAGTGACAGATGATTGCTTTTCCTACAGGCTCGTGGTGATGCCCTCTAGAAGGAGATGGGCTCTTGGTGGCCAGGTTCAGCTTGCCCATAGGACGTGGGGAGCAGGAGCTGCTGTGGCTTTTGGATCCATAGGTGAGAGAGTCCTGCAAAGTATGCTTTGGAAAAACACCCTAAGGAGAGAACAGAGACCTACCCAACCTGGAGGCTTAAGCCTTCCCAATCCTCACTGTCTCTGATGGCTTGGGATAGACCTAGGTCTTAAAATTTCACATTTCGGGGGCTTGTACAGCTCCGGATTATTCCTTCTTCCTCTTTCTACCTCTGCCTCCTTTATCCTCCTCTTTCCCTGCCTGAAAAAGAGAAGCCAGTTCTGGAAGGGCAGTGTTGGGCTGCCAGTGCCTTGCACAAGGGGCCAACCACTCCCCCAGTCCTGCTGGCCTCACTATTTCTGACACAAGCCAGGATGCCATTGGCCTTCTTGGCCACTTGGGCACGCTGCGGGCTCGTCTGGAGCCCACTGAGCTATCCCAAACCAGGCTTCCTCCTCATATGCCCTGTGCACCTCCACCTTGAGGACCACCATCCACATACCATAGGGAATCCAGGACCTGCTTTTCCGCTAAGAGGTGCACTTGGGCCACTCAGATATATTTTGAGCTGGAAAAGTTGGAGCTGAGGACGTTGGCTGGTGCCACACTGCTGGGGTGACCACGGCTGCAGGGAGAGGGATGGGATGGAAACTGCAAATTGGTTCGGCTCCATCGCCTTTCCATTGGGTCTCCATTTATAAATAGCTTGGGTCAACTGTGTGCGCCTTGACGCTTTTTCAAGGCTGAAGACAACTGTGGGTTTTATACTTAGAAAATTTCCTTCCCTGGCTGCCCCCGGCTCCCTGCCTGCCAGGAAAGTCCAGCGGCAGAGTCAGAAAGGTGCCTGTCTGGATTAACCAGGAGCCATAACCCAAGCTTTGTGCTGGGCTGGGTGGCACCAAGGATGCAGCAAAGCAACGAGGGTCCTGGCTTACCTGATTTGGGACTGGTCCCCACATGAGGGAGGAGAGGGGAGCAGGAGTTGTCCCCTGCTGGCCCAGCTGTCCTCAGCAATGGGAGGCCGGACTGGGAAGCTGGGAAGGAGTCGTCTTGCAGAAAGTGCTAAAACATATGGGAATTATTAGCTGTGAAGTCACCAAAGCAAAGCAGAGTCATCTTCCTTGGCTGAAAAGAAATGATTTTTTTTTTGCCTTCCATCCTTGTCCATTGCTCCGATAAGCACTGCAATGCCCACTGCGCTGAACAGCAGCAGTGTGGGAGGAGCATCACGCGCAGAGCTGTGCCCATTCCCAGGCCTACAAGTCATGCTTCCCCTGTGGAATTTCTTGCTCTTTCTCCAGGACTGTGCTGTGACTTCACAACTCAGAAGTATCCCCCAGTCCAATGGAAAATGGACAGGAAAACCTGGGAGACAGGGCTTGATAGTGCATACAGTTACCAAGAGCAATGATGCCTCTGATTTCTCAATCTGAATGGCACAAGGGGTAGAACCACTTGGAAATGCTTCGTAATCTTTGGGATGTACATTATCACTTGTGTGTGGAGTAAACCTGTTTGAAGGGCTGAGGTGAGCACACAAGCTGAAACACATCAAGAGGTCCAGAAGATGGAATATCCTCTCCATAAACTACAGCAAATGAGATAATTTTGTTGATCTGGGGGTTCTCGTTCATCTGTGTTAATTACTTGATGGTTGGCCGTGATTTCTTAGCATCAGCCTTCCAAGGGCTCAGGCAAGATTCTCAGCATAAGCATCAACAGATCTTTATTTTCTTCTTCTTGCTACTGCTTGGAGCTCCAATTCAAAGGCAGTCTCTGCCCCAAAAGGCTGGCGGCAAGATATACATCCATTTTACCTTAATGCTTCGCTACAGAACAAATCCACGGAGCAGAGGGGTGCAGTTCATGGAATCCTAGAATCCTAGAATCCTAGAATGGCCTGGGTTGAAAAGGACCTCAAAGATCATCGAGTTTCAACCCCCTGCTGAGTGCAGGGTCGCCAACCACCAGCCCAGGCTGCCCAGAGACACGTCCAGCCTGGCCTTGAATGCCTCCAGGATTGGGGCACCAGGCTTTCTCTGGGCAGCCTGTGCAATCTTGTGGCCATTGTGGTCAGCATCCATCAGAACTGTCCAAGCAGGGAGTGAAGTGGGTGTCGACACTCAATCATTTGCAGTGGGACAAAGCTATGTTATGTCCCAAACTGGTATAAAGACATGTATGAGGGCTGCTGCTAACCTTTGGAGCAGGCTGGGGTGTTTGCCAGCTTTCACTGCACAACCGAGATGCTGCAGAGCCGTCGTGTTGCACCCAGGTTGCCTTTCCAGTGCCAGTGAAAATAAAGATCTCGGCTTCTTTTCTGCATCGCCTCTTGGCTCTCGGACCCTTTTGGGATGGTGCTGGCAGATCACAGACCCAGTGAACACCTCTTTGGGCTGAAGAAGTGAAAAATGTTGGGAATTTCCTGCCCATGCCGAGCGGGCAGAAACATTCTCCCATGGAGTTTTATGAGGCTGCGGGTCCTGGAAAAGTATGAAAGGCAGAAAGGACTGATCAGCGGAGAGGGAAAACCTGATTGGAAGGAAGTCAATGTTGTTGAAGCCTTGTGGAAATGTTAGAATTGCCTCTGAAGACCCAGGCATGATTCTGACCCAGGGAGGTGGTGAAATCTCACCAAATCCAGCGCTGCACGCTTGCTGAGCCCCTCACATTGGTGTAAAAATGCTCAAAAAGTGCACAGGAGCTGCCACGGAGCGTGGACACGAGGTAGGTAGGCAGGAGCACCTGGAGGCTGCCCCTTCTCTTTATGCTGGAAGGGGTCTGTCAGAGCCATCCTGGGTTTTGTGAGGTCTCGTGGTGCCTTCAGGAGTAACCCAACCACCATCACAGCTCCCTTCACTCTGCTTGTGCTTAGGGGATGGCACAGGGAAGGATGACTTTCTCAGCTCCAGGACACGTGTGCACACAGCCACCTGTTTTCCTGGATCCAGCCATGTGGGACACCTCTAAACCGTGACTCCTTCTTACACTTTCCATCTCTGGCAGCCAAAGCCAACAACTTTCCAGGGGCTGAGACTTCTTCTAGCAGGAGGCATCAGGACCTGTTTTTTCCAACCATCCCCCCTCTTCCAGAGCCCTGTCTCTGTGCTCCAGACCCAGAAAATTTGGTTTCAATGGCCTTGAGAAGGCAGCTACTACTCATGGGCTGGAGATGTTGTGTGGATCCTCTGTGAAAGAGAAACACCATCTGGGGATGGCTCTCTTGAGTCCCTGTTTTGCTCATTGCTGATGCGGAGTCCATGCAGAAGGGCAAGAAAGAAGGGAAAAGTGGAATAAGTAGCAGAATGAGAAAAAAAAAAACACTTCTATTTTGCATGTTGGTTTGGGTATTTCTTGCATTCACCTCTCCAAAATGCTGGGAAATATGGTAACTGCACCGATTAGGTTGGATATTATGGAAAATTTCTTCTCTGAAGGAGTGATGCATTGACACAGGCTGCCCAGGGAGGTGGTGGAGTCACCATCCTTGGAGGTGTTCAAGAGCCATGGAGATGTGGCACATAGGGACATGGTCAGTGGGCATGGTGGGGTGGGTTGGCATTGGACTTGGGGATCCTAGAGGTGTTTTCCAACCTTAATGATTCTCTGCTTGCAGACACACAGATTGCTTTTCAGAATCTAAAGAACGTCATTTAGGAATAAATCCCTTTTTTTCTTCAATACTATTTCACTCGGAACTCGCCAGCTTCTGATGTAGAAAAATAATATGTTTTGAAGGATCCAGTTTGAACTTTAGGGGGAAGGCAGATCTTCCAAGCAGAAGGCAGTCTGGGCTTTCTGCAGCCCTACAGCAAGTTTTACATCTGAACCCAAGCTCATGGATTGCTGCGTGATGAGGAAGTTCATGAAACATCAGCGACAAATCGAGCCCTCTTCATTACCAGCGTTGTTGTTAATGGTGTTGCTGTTTGTTAGATAACATCCCGACGTCTTGAATACCTTTTCCCTTTGGATCTCCAACTGCCTTTGAGACAGAAGTTTATCATCTCTGCTTTACAGATGAGGAAAACAAGACGTGTCGATGGGTTTGGTCTGGGGGAGGAGGGATTTTTGCGCCTGGACTAATTGCTTGCAACTCCCTTTCTCATCACTGGAAACAACCAGACACTGCCATTCGTTTCATCCTAATATAGATGATTAAATCCATAAGGTGAGCAGCTTCACTTTATGCATGTAGCTTTTGCAATGGACACCAAAAGGGAGAGGAGAGAAGGAGCAGATACAGCCGTCTCTCTGTACTAGTATTATTTCTCTTTAACTACACATGCAAGATATAAATATCTAAATACTCACAGGCTCTTTCCTGTACTTGTACGTGATGATGGATGGATAGATAACCTTTCTCCATAAAAATATACACAGTTAAGGGTAAATTTTTCATTGTCATCTCTAGCTTGTGTTTAACAATTTCTCTTCCTCTTTTTTTTTTTTTTTTTTTTTCCCTCCTTTCCTGGAATATTGTGAGTGGAGAGATCTGACCTGCGTCTAACATAATATTCTTGGATGGCTTTTTTTTTTGAGTAATGGCACTGTTATTGTACAACCTCCAGCAAGAACAATTTGCAAAGTGTTGCAAACTTTTCAAAATGACCTGACAACAGCTCTCCAGCCAAAGTGGTTTTGCAGGGATCTGTTCCAGCGTTGCGGGAGCAAGGGAGGCAAACAGGCATTGGAGCTCTGAGCAAGCTTGCTTTTGCTTCAGGACTGTAATGTTGGTAAAGGGGGCTTGAGGCCCAATGCTGCAACCTCTACATGGAGAAGTCATTCCCTTTGGGATGAAAGAATCGTTAAGGTTGGAAAAGACCACGGATATCGTCAAGTCCAATGGTCAACCCCTCCCAAGCTGGACGTGGCTCTGGGCAGCCTGGTCTGGTGATTGGCGACCCCGCACTCAGCAGGGGGGGTTGAAACTCAATGATCTTTGAGGTCCTGTTCAACCCAGGCCATTCTGTGATTCTGTGATCCCACCATGCCCACTGACCACGTCCCTCAGTGCCACATCTCCACTGTTCTTGAACACCTCCAGGGATGGTCACTCCACCACCTAATTGCTGTACTTAAAATGAAGGAGAAACCATATCTAAGAGGACCCCGATCCAGGTTGCTGCTGTAGGAACCTCAGTCCTCATTGTGGATGGGCTCGCTATCCCCCCCCATCCCCCTTCAGACTTGATCTTTTCTAACCTCGATAATTCTATGATTCAGAGAGCAGGTTTCTGGTGTGCTGGTGGGGAGAAACCTCCAGAGGCTTGGTGGGACCAAGAATGGCAGAAGCACTGATGCTGGCAGCCTACAGATACCAATGGGTCGAGGTCTGTAACAAAGCACCCATGATGGTGTCCTGCTCACAACCACGTCTGCTCGTGGCATTGCTCCATCCAGTGAGACTGGATACAAGTGAGAGACCAAATCTACCTGGACCCCCGAGGCAGTGTGAGCAACACCCCCTCGCTCCCCAGTGAGCAATGTTAGCAGCAGCCGAGCCCCCCCAGCTCCCCTCATGATGAGCCCTGCCTCCTTTGTGCTAACAGGCCCCTCTCGTTCTTTTCCTCTGGAAGCACTAAAGTTGGCTCGGACCATTATTAAAATAATAGAGGGACCCCAGAGGATCTTTAACCGGGAGATCTTTAATAATTACTACCTCCTAGACTCTTGCTACTCCGTTTGAACCAGGTTTTCTCATGCTATCTGAGTCCTGGAGCAGAGCTCAAGGCCGTTCCCACAGGGCTGTGAGTGCCATGTGACTTAATTGTCCTCGATATTTTTCTAGTCACGTCAAGGGCTTCCTTGGAAATGTTATATAGCTGAGAAAGAGTTTATTATTTGCTGTCAGGAGGCAAATAACACCAGGGCATCTCTGAAGACGTCTATAACATATCTGCCTAATGTGAAGGTTAAAATAAATCAGTGAAAAGAGTCACTCTCCTGAGGGCAATATACTGTAAAATATTTCATCGGAAGGCCTGGCTATTATTGCGCTTGTAATTAATCTTCCCGGTAATAGCAGGGCTTGTTTTCTCCTGCTGCGTTATCTCACTCCGTGTCTACGCCGGCCGCTAGATGTCGGGGAAAACCCTCTGGTTTGCCAAGAATCAATTTCTCCCAGAGCTGGGATTTGCTGGGTTTCCTTGGGATCCAGGACGGTGCCTGGTGCATCCAGGAGTGGAGCTGCCTTGGGTGCAGCTTTCAGCCACCAGCACTAAACCCTCAGCGCTGAGCATCCTTCACCCGCACCGTGCGCATCGCCTCCTGAGCGCTACCTGGGTTATAAAGCCGGGCTTTCCCTGAGCATTTGCAACCCTTCTGTTCTCAGATCATCACATCGCGAGCGTGCCGGGACCTGAGTTTTATGAGCAGAGGGAGCCATTTGTGTCTGTGAAATGAGTGATGGGGACAAATCTTGTGCAACAAACACATGCCTGCAGCAGCCGCGGCCCCAGATGGACTCAGGGAGTCTGTGGTCAGGGAAATGGGATGGGAGAAGGACACGTTGTGGGTGGTTCTTGCATGCAAGGAGGCTGTCCCGGTGCAGATGTTCCCCTCCCATCATGCACACCCAGCGGAGGCACAAACCTCCTCCTTGGGAAGGGTCAAACTCCTTCACCGAAAGAATCCAACGGGAAGGTGCTGGAGATCCACATGTCACTCCTTGTCTGCGAGAGTCATTGCCACACGTTTTTTTCACACAAGGGAAGGGGGAGCAGATGCGAAACGTGAGTCCCGCAAAGCGGAAACGCTGTCGAGCTGTTTTCTTGTTAATTGACCTCCTCAGCTGTGCGCTTCCTGGCTCTTGAGCAAGAGCTGATTGCTGCAAATAGCACCGTCACCCAAAGCCATGACCTGCATGGGAGGGCAGGGTTTGGAAAAAGGGTGCTTGGAGGTAACAGGGCGATGAACGAGGGCAGAGGCACCCAAGGTCAGGCTGGATGGAGCTCTGAGCACCTGATGGAGCTGTAGGTGTCCCTGTGCATTGCAGGGGAGTTGGGCCAGGTGGCCTTTAGAGATCCCTTCCAACCCAAATGATTCTGTGACTCTATAGGTTTCCTCCTAATGTGCACGGCCTTTCCAGGGAGGCTGAGAGAAGCCTGCCTGGGTCTTCATCACCACGCATGTCTTTGAACGGATGCAATGTGTGCAGGTTTTGCTGTAATCAAGAAAACCTGCAGCAATGCTCAAGTTTCTGGGAGCCCAAGGTGCTTCTGTAGTTATGACATAAAGGTGTGACCCGTGGTTCTGTCTTGCAAGTGCAGCAAAGCAATCTCTGCTGTGTTCTGTTTTCTCGTCTGCTGGAATTTCCTCAGCAAGGACAAACCCGTGTAGGCTGCTCATGCAAAGGCTTTAAAATTGTGTTATGGAGCATGGGATCTGATTCCCTTTCCCCACGGCCAAGCTGTTGTCCTTCTGGCCAGCTTCTTCCTCTGTACCCATAACCGACCCTTGTCAAACAGCAGTGCTGGGGGCTAGGATGTGCATGTGAATGGACGGCTCTGGCCACCAAGGGCTAGTTTCAAAGAAGAGTGCTACTCTCCTTCCCATCATGGTGCGGGGTCAGGTGTTGGATCTGCATTGACTCCTTTTTTGGGGACGTTTAGAAACATGACCTGTGGAGTTTCATCATCTTGGCCATGGAGAGAGTTTGAGATAGAAGAAAGCTCACAAGAGCTCTCAGTCCAACTGTCTGCACCAAGGACCATGCTGCCAGCTCATTAAAACCTGCAGCAGATGTGAGTCCAGACTTCAGCAGCTCTTCTCTTCCATTAAGTTAGTAGGTTTCCTTCAAAGCCAACCTAAATTTGTTTTGCTGCAAATTGTGCCATGGCAGTTATCACATTCCCACCATGGTCTTATTTCCTCTAGGCTGAGGAGTCACTGCTCTACCAGTCTTTCCTCACAAGCCATATTTTCTCCAATCTCTTATCACCCTCATTCTTCTGTGAGATTTTTCTGTGCTTGCTCAGCGTTTCGTTGCCCTTTCTCACCATGTTGATGGTGTTTCAAAATGTTATGTCTCGTATCTATGGTTGGATTCTTAAGATGAAACTAAGATGAAGTGAGAGTGGGTAAAAATGACTGAAAAAAAGGCCCTCTCTTTTCCAGAGTTGACCTAATTCACTCTCTCCCTTCTTTCACGTGGTCATTCTGGACCAGAGCTATAGAATTCAGTTCAAGAGGCATTTAGACTGAGAGAGATACATGCTTAATCCGAAACACAAGATAGTGATTGTGTCTGCTAACAGCCTGAAAAGGAACCCTTGATTTTTTTTGCCTGAGCGTGCGGTGCCTTCCCCAGAGAAACAAAGATCTGTCTCATTGCTTGGATCTTCTGTACTGTTCCTTGAAACCAAATGAAAAGCTCAGTCCGGCAGAGGCTGTCCTGACAAAATGATTTGGAACAAAAGATAATCACCCATTGTTATGCTGCAGAGCTCCTTGACCAGTTGGGATTTCTCCAAGAGCCAATTGGACATGATGAATAGCGGTAATTTCAGAGCTATGCATATTCTCAGGGTTTGCAGTTTTCCACATCTACTGCGTGGTGGAGGGGGGAGGTGGGATGGGGGAAAGGGTTTTAATCAGCTCCAAGTCAGCAGCCTGGATTCTGTCCTGCAGCGTCCAGCTGGTGAGGTGTTTGCAATGTAACGACTCATGTCTGCAGCAAATTCGTCCGTTTTCTAAAATGCTAATTCATTTCTCTGTCCAAAATGCTAATGCCTAGAGTCTTTCCTAAAGAAGTTGGAAAGCAGGTGTCTGCTTCATCCGAGCTGGAAGACTTTTGCATAATCTTCCCGACAGAACTTTTTCCTTTGGAGAAATTTTCTTTGCAAGTGGCACCCTTTACCATGGAGGGGTTTGGAACGAGATGAACTTTAAGGTCCTTTCCTACCTATTCTATGATTCTGTGATTCTTTGCTATTATTTCTCTCCTTATAGAGCTAATAGACCAAGACACCCATCTGCACCCACATCCCTTAGTGCAATCTCCCTGTAGTGATGTGCTCAGGACATTGCTCCATCCTTACAAAAGAAATTCCCCCAATGAGTTGGACATTGAATCCCACTGTCACCCATCATATTCAGGAAGGCTGGAGCCAGGGATGTGAGAATTAATGTAAAAGTGCCCTCTCGTGGCAAATGGAGCAGATATCATTAGTCATCATTTTGGGGAAATCCTTAACGTCACTGGGGTTGCGATTCATAGAATCATAGAATCATTTGAGTTGGTAGGGACCCTTAAAGGCCATCTGGTCCAACCCCCCTTGCGATGCTCAGGGACACCCACAGGTGTCAGGTGCTCAGAGCCCCTTCCTCCTGACCCTGGGTGTTTCCAGGGATGGGGCAGCCGCCACCTCTCTGGGCGATCTGTGCCAGTGCTTCACCACCCTTACCATAAAAAACTTGTTCTTAAATCCACTCTTACATGTAGCTTATAGTCTGGACACATTCAGAGGAGGGGTGGTGTCACTGTGAGGTCTTCAAGCTGAGCACAGCTCACCAAATGAACACTCAAGCACCTGGATTGCAGGGTGGGCTGCACAGGTAGGAGCTGGCAGAGGTGGGCTCAGGGAGGAAAAAGTGTCTTTGGGGGTCCGGAGTGAGCCAGGAAGGGTCTTGGGCTTGCAGCAAGGTGGTGGGTGTGAGCCTGGCCCTCAGGATTATGCATCTCACAGCAATTTGGAGTTTCCTTTGCTTCAGGTAGATCTGCTGGGTATGAATTGTTCTCAGCTGCAGAGCAGAAAGCAGGCTTGGGCAACCCTTGTGCCTGAAACCACGAGCTGGCTTAAAACAACACTCCCTCCAGAAGAGATGATTTAATGACAAAAACTCAGCAAAGCGGTCTGGGGCTTTTGTTCTGCCTGCTCTGAGGGCTGTGATTCAGTGCTGCTCACTGTATGAGCTGTTCCTGCACATTGTCTGAAGCAGTCACCCATTAAGTACCTAATTAATCAGGAGCCTGGGTAGAGCTGTGTCTCAATGATATGAGCTGTGGAAGGGGAGTTTTATGGACTGTTTTCCTTCATCTCCTTTTCATTTTAAGAAGAGACATAGGATTTTCTTTGAACTAATGATTACTTTGGAGTACCTGTCATGCCCACCCTCGTCCAACTTTCTCTACCACTTCCCTTGCTCCACTTTTATGGCCGGACTGCATAGTTCTTTGGAAGAACTCACCACGGGAAGAAGAGAGAAAGCAGAGCAGGGGTGGGATTCATATCTTGCAGTCCATCTCAGGCATAGGAGTTTGGCAGGCAGATGAACGCTACCTTGGGATAACTGCTGCTCTTCTGTCCGGAGATAAGTGTGTCCCAGGTGGAAGGGTTGCTACCCGTTACTTGGCTTTGCCATGCAACACTAAAGCCTCAGTGGCTCATCTTTTCCAGTGTATGTTGGTGAGTAGAGATGGGGTATCATCTTCTCTTGAGCTCGTACGTCTTCCCAGCTTCTTTTGTGCTCATGTGATCGTACATCTTCCCAACTGAGGAGCCTCCTCTGGTTGGGGAGGATGAAGAAGAGAAGGTCAAGCCATGGTGCTGCCTGGGAACCGCAGAGCAGAGGCATTGTGGAGGTGAGGGGAATATCTGAGGTCAGTCCTTCAGGATGGGAATTGCATCCTGTTCACCAGCCCGTATTGTACGGAGCTTGTTTGAGGAAGGATTATCTTTTAGATCATGTAGATTTACAGCATCTCGCTCTTGGCACACTTGCCCCAGCTCTGTGCTCTTAGGTACTTCTGCAATACAAATGCCAACCAAGCTAGTAACAGCCGTAGCATTTTGCAGGCATTTTGCTGGGCGAAGAGAAGTAGCATTGCAACTGTGTGTAATGCAGGTGCAGACAAAAATCCAAAGACCTGTGAACTGTTACTGCCTGCACACACTAGCAGTAAAAGGGAGGAACCAAAAATGACATGAAGTGAGGAAGCAATGGGAGGACATGCCAGTACACCAGAGCTGGGGCTGGTCAAGGACATGGGCTGGTCAAAGACGTGTCTACCTGTCCCCAGCACAGCTTGGTGTTCATGAGATGATCCAACAACGTTCAGCTTTGATCTTCATGTTCTTCAGATCCCGGCCTTCAGTTTAGAATCACAGAATCATAGAACCATTAAGGCCGGAAAAGACCACTCAAGATCATCGAGTCCAACCAATTCGTTATGACCATACCAACCAATGAGCTGCTCTTCTTGCCCAGCAACTGATGGTGGTCTGGTTTAGAGCGGGAGGTTGGTCTAGAGACCTCCCCACCAGCCAGCACTGCTGTGGTTGCATGGTGCTCACATAATCCCACTACTCTCGGAGTAAGTGGGTTTGGTTTTAGGAGGCCTCGTGCAGCTCACTGCACCCTTCAATTCCTTCAGGACAGAAAGGGTCTCTCCTCCCATAGGTGCTGATCTCCATGGTAGCCTCAGGGTGCTACTGTAGTAGTCATGATTGATAATAGCACTATGTTGGGGGGCCACTTTATCAGGAAGCACCATGAAGGGAATTATAATCACCATTTAAAGGCATTTTCCCCCCTTCCTCTGGTGGGTTATCAGATTACAGGAAATGAGAGCAGTTTTGCTGCCTTATTATGAGAGATGGATGCTACTGTTTGGAGCGTTTGCCCATCCATCTATTTCCCCGCTACCTTTTCTCATCAGGGGATGCACTGTTCATTTCCACATCAATGAAACAGTGAGAGAGCTTCCCAAAGCTCTCTGGCTTACTTTACTTCCTCATTTCTAGTGGATTTATCTCTGCTTTGCAAAGTCCCAATATTTATCCTGCTGCTTCACCCAGCTTTCCCCTCCCAGCGGCAGGCTGGCTTGCACCGAAAGATGGATCTCTGTTTTCTTAAATGCTCAGGCAATTATGTTCATTCCTCAAGTGGTCCCGGAGGGGAGCTCTCCAGTTAACCTTGCCTTTGCCTACAAATCCTTTTTCAATATGGCAAGAGCCTGTAGCTGACCCCTCTTCAACCTAGGCTGTGGGGCTGCCACTCCCCAGCCTCCTTCATGCCACTGTTTTGGGGAGTTCAGCTGGCCAGGGAGGTGATGGGATCACTGTCCCTGGAGGGGCTCGAGAACTGTGGAGACGTGGCACTGAGGGACATGGTCAATGGGCATGGTGGGGATGGGTTGGGGTTTGACTTGGGGATCTGGGTGGTCTTTTCCAACCTTGATAATTCTCTAAGATCTCTGGAAGCTTCCAAATGGGTTCCAGCGGGGTTTGCAGCACTCTCCCTTGCTTTCTCCATCCCTCCCTTGGGTGAAGTGGAACCCCCAGTTCAATCCAATGTGGACACAACTTCTTGTGTCTATGTTAAGCATGCAGAGCAGAGCACCAAGAGGACCTCAGATAAAAAATGAACCTCAGATAAGGCTTGATATAGCACCCAGTGCCATCTCTCCAGGTCCTGACCTTGTTGTGGCCAATTCTTGAGCTTTGACTGCTCTCTCATTCACCACCTGAGCCTGAGAGGTGAGACTCAACCATATTGTTCTCGTAGATCCCATGGAGATCTTGACAGAGAGAAGATGCCTTGGTTTCTCCTCATCCACAAAGTCCCGTCCACCCTCCCTGGTGTGTTATCAGCACAGCTCTGCTACAATTTGGGGGTCCTAGTGCTGTCAGATATACACAGGGCGATTTACCCTGGACTACCAGTAGCAGTCTTCTTCGTCTGAATCCAAACTCTGCTCTCAGCATGCAAATGCCTTGGCTGGGACTCTGCAGTCCTTGTGGCTGATATCATCCCTATTTGCATCACTGTTTATTTTAATTTACCCAAGAGCCACAGCTATCCTCACAGCCTGTTTCTCCTTGCACTCGCTTAATCCTCATCATGGCCATCACCTTCACAAGGGTTCCTTTTTGAAGGGTGTTCAGGGCTGAAGTCATCTGGCTTGCTGTTCACTTGGCTCCCTAAGAAAGCACAATTTACATGATCACATTCAGCACATGCCTGTGTCTGTCTGTTTATCTCTTCAGAAACCATTGAGGCTGTTGGCCACAGAGAATGAATTTCTAATAAGTTTTGTGAACCCAAGCGAGCAAGCAAAAGACAAAAATCCCACCAATATTCAGTGGAAGAATGCATTGAAGGGTGAGCACAACCCTTGCTAGCATCAGAAAACCCCATTCTGGGAAACATGGTTACAGGGGTCCGGGGTCTTTCAGCTGCACCCTGATGGGAACGGCTCGCAGCGTTTACACAACTTGCCATTCAAACATTACAGCATCTCAGAGATGCGACCAATTACCCCTGAAGTAAACTGAGGCAGGATATGGGTGTTTTAAGGGTAAAAAGCGCAAACGTCTCGTAGTGTTTTCCCCTCTACGCTTTATACCTAGGAAGGCTGGTGTGAAGTCACCAGGCAGGTTTTCCTGTTAGATTGATAGATTGGTGCTTCCCCACAGAGCCTCCTGTTACGTGTTTCAGCTCTGCCTGCAGTCGGTACGAGGATGCTTTCCACCAGCATAGCAAGTGCCTGGCCCAGGAGGGAGCTTTGCCTGGGCATCTGGGTGGCTTTCCAGGAGGTCTCATGGATTTTTGTGCTACAATATGTGTATCACATGTCTTATGGGGAGCAGCTGAGGGAACTGGGATGGTTCAGACTGGAGAGGACGAGGCCTGGGGGGCAACCAATGACAAAGTGTAAGGTTAAGACTATCAATGGCAGCTCCATGGCAATGGCAGATGTAGGAAAAGACTTTGGTTGTGTAAGTGGCCACTTTTCAGCTCAGTATAAGGAATAATTAACATCTCTCATGACTTAGGAACAACGAAATCACGGTCACCCAATGGAAACACCCCACAAGTGGAGAAGGTTTCTGATGCTTTTTTCCACTGTGGAGGATGCCAGCTATGCTGATAATACGCTCTTCAGAAGGTGCTGATATCTCTTTACACAAGCAAAACTCCACCAGCAAGATGATTCCATTCAATCTTTCCATCTGCCCATCTACCTTTTTCAAGATTTCCTCTTGTTTTTTTTTTTCATCCTATGTCATCTACTCCCTTGTTTTCTCTGACTGATGGAAATGTGTTGGAGATATGGGCTAAGGGAAGGCAGAGAAATGGAGCTTTGGGGGCACAAACCATGCAAGGAGGCAGCTCTTGGGGATAGCAGCTCTTTTTGATGGATTTTTCACACCAGTCTTGGAAGTAGGATATTTATGAATATTCGCTACAAACAGACAACATCCTACCGAAAAATAAGTATTGATTTGTGACCCCTGATTTTACTCCTGCATGAGTTCTTCTTATCTCCCAGCCACCGATGGCAAGGTATGGGGACATTTCTTCTGGTAGTTCAGCAGATAGTGTATTTGCAGAATGAAGGAAAGAGTCAAAGAGTTAAAAACACTGAGAAATAGGAGAGAGGGAGCCAAAAACCGTGGGTGAAGAGATGTGAAAACCCATAGGTTGGAGAATTTAACCTTGCAGACACCCATGACACAAATCTTTCCCTCTGCAAGGCAGGCATGACTTGGACACCATGGCTGGGACAGGACAAGGAAAGCTTGGAGCACGCCAAGGGGAAAAACAGAACAAGGCAGTTGGATTCACTCATCTACAAAGGCTTGGCTGGAAATGTAAGAATTTAAGTGAACTCTCCAGCAGGAGAAATACGCCAGGCCATCATAACAAGCAGCAGGAGATACAAGTGCGAATTCACTCCGTCTTTGTCCTGCCAGACTCCAGCAATGGAGATGAGGTCAAGCAGAGGGGTGATGGGTAGGAGGAAGGATGTGTACACAGGGTGAGACTGAAGTGTCACTTCTAAAGATGAAGCAGAAGATCAAGAGGAAACAGGATAAATAGGCAATGCCCTTAGGTGAGGAGGCACTTAGGACTTGCTCAATCCATTACAATTAGCAATGGGGACAAGTGGTCTTTGCAAAGATTGCAGTTCTTTGAGCAACTGGTAGCAAAGCACTCTGATTTCAAAGGATTTCTGTTTTCTGTTTGGAGGCTCCAATGTCTACCAGCTGCGATCCTTACAGTGGTTGAAATCAGTGTCTCCTTTGTAGATCTTGTAGGGTCTAGCAAAGACAAAAATCATAGAATCA
Source organism: Numida meleagris (assembly GCF_002078875.1). Classification (NCBI taxonomy): domain Eukaryota; kingdom Metazoa; phylum Chordata; class Aves; order Galliformes; family Numididae; genus Numida; species Numida meleagris. The sequence continues at coordinate 192,010,873 of NC_034409.1, read as the reverse complement.
TAGGATCATAAAGGTTGGAAAAGACCTCTGGTATCATCAAGTCCAACCATTGACCTACCACCAACATTGCCCACTAAACAAGTCCCTCAGTGCCACTTCTCCATGGCTCTTGCACACCCCCAGGGATGGGGATTCCACCACCTCCCTGGGCAGCCTGTTCCAGTGCCCAGCCATTCTTTTGGAGAAGAAGTTTTTCCTAATATCCAACCATATGCCTTCTTTTTCTCAGAGGGGACACGCGTTGTCTCTCTTTCTCTTCTTTACACTTTCTTTACGCAAAACATCTTGAAACTCGAGAACTTTGGAGATGGCTGATTTTCTGTCGGATTAACTGGAAATTGGTGAAGGCACTCCAAAACCTTGAGGAAAAGCAGGCAGCCCATCAGACAAAGGCACGCTCCCTCCCATGTACTCAGAAAACCATTGTACCAACCTCATCTTCTCATGATGCAGCAAATCACTCCCACCTCCATCAAACCCTGGCAGCAAAGAGAAACTGTGGCCATCAGGCCAGTAGCATATTTCTCTGCAGTGGAGTTTTTGTGGTCATGTTTTCCTTTGCAATATCCTATTTCTGCAGAAGAAAGAACAGGTGATGCTGATTGATTTTCTGTAGTTCCTTTTGTGCTTGCCTCGGGATGGTGGTGATTCCTGTTGAAAAGGAATCCATACAAACAATTGCCTGTTGTGAATGGTGTGGATAGGGGATGCTGTGGATGCCTGTGATCTCCATCGTGGCACAAGGGAAAACAGAGAACCTTGTGAAGAGGTTTAGGATCTCTACGGCATGTCCTCATGTACAGCTGGCTATGTCTTGATGGAGAGGTGGGTTCATGTGCATATAATTTGGCTGGCTTAGATAGCAGGGAGGGTCAGGGTTCTTGGCTGGTGATCTATCTCATGGATGGAAAAAGCCACAGGGACTTCTTGTCCCCACAGCTCTCTCCTTCTCCTGTGTGGAGCAGCCTCATTCCAAGGGGAACAGGGGGCTCACGAAGCACCACAACTCAGTGTTACCTGTACCACTTTGACCCAGTTGTGTTGTGGACCACTCTGTGAGATCCCTTTTGGAGCGTGAAGATACGGGTTGTGCTTTGTCCCCCACAGGTCCTCTCCATCCAGGGCTCAGGAAAAGATGAGCAAGCCGTGGGCTCTCCCTCCTGGGCCTCCTGTATGTCTGTGGGTGAGTCTGATGTTGAGAGCAGGGTTTTTCTCAGTTGGCAGGAGAGGCTTTGGGAAACCCAGTCCATCCCCCAGTTTCAGCAAGAGCTGAGTAAAACAATGGAAATGGAGTCAGCAGATGCACGAACAAGGTTCTGAGAAGTGATGGCTTATCTGTAGAGAGGACGGGAAAGCCATGTCCTGCATTCCACATGCTCTGTCCCCTCTTGCCCTTCATCCTTGATACATATTTGATACCATAAACCTTCCAATACATCCTCTTATTGTGCATCCACAGTTTGCTTAGGTACTGTGGACCTCAGAATTACCTGTGGCTCCCATGCTCCACCATAATAAGGCAATGAATAGCAGGTACATCAAAGGAGCATTGTAGGACTGTGTCTTGCCATAGCAGAGAGCTGTGAGCTTCTGATTATGGCCTGAGAAAGGACTGCAAATGGCATCTCTCTGTGGGGTGGGAATTAGTCCCATCTCCCTTTTGGATCTGGAGTCTTTGCACATAGACTCTTGAAATGTGAAGAATCTGCATGCTCCCCACAGGGCTGCCTTCATGTCAGTGCCTAATTATTTTCTTGGCAGAGACCTTGTCCATATGGCACGGAAAATATGGATTGCAAGGGGAAGCAGAGAGCTGGGATTGTTCTGCTGCTCTATAAGTGAATGGAGTAACAGATTGTTAGCAAGGGTTGTCTTGTGCTGGTCTTCCCATTTCCTCTGGGTTAGGATTAGCCAGGGAAGACCCTCTGATAGCAGTGGGTGCTTTGAGAAGGTACATGACCCTCACAGTGCAGATGGAGGCAGGGAAACTTAGGACTGGAGATTGAAACTTGGAAAGGTGCATCACAGAATTCAGTCCCTTGCTTTCACAGAGAGCTTTTCAGCTGGGTCCCAGTGCACAGAACATTTACTCTTTATTGTCCTGAATCACCAAACATCGACCATAATGTGCAAGGATAAAGGAGACTGCGACACTGCCTTAGTTTCTCAAGGTTCCCACATCAGCAGAATGTGCCTTGTGCCTCTGGAGAAAACGTGCTCTTGGAGAAGCCTGCTGCACAAATGCTCTGGCTTTGGAGGGCTCCCATAGGAGGTAATTTTAAAGCTCAAAGACACCAGAGGAATGCCTGAGCCATGGGGAGAGGGACCACAGCTTTTTATGCCTCTTTACAGCACCAGCAGCCTGATCCTGCTTGGGGTGCCTGCTGGAACACAACCACCGTGACCCTGGGATAAAAGCAAGGAGTTTGGTGTCTCAGTCCAGCTGGAAATAGGAAGATTCTCCATAATGCCATGGCTGGTCCCAGGTAGGTTGGGAAGCTACCTAGGGGTGTCAGTGTAGCCTGGGGTAGAAGGAGAGGGTTCCTCTCTCCATAGACCAGTGGGGGAAGTGTAACTGCTCGATCCTTCTGCAGCTGGGGACTGTCCTTGACCCAGTGTAGGAGACAGAGGGTCTGGCTGGACTGGATTTCAGCATGATGGGACCTTTTGGTTGCTCCCCAAGCTGTCTTCTCTGGAGCTTTATGGAGGAGTCCACCGTGCTGGACGTGATCCGTTGAGCTGCCAAATCCAAAACCTGGTTCCAGAGAACAGAAATAAACTCCAGGGGTGGGAATCTTCCCCAGGAGGAGGAAGGAGACAACCAGATGGGCTTTTGGAGCTCTCTTCCTTCCTTTATTTTTATAAACATAAAAAGAAGTTGCACAAGGCCAAGGGTTTATAGGCAGTCTTGGAAGAGCTGATATCCCTTGTTTGGGGGGAGTTTTGGTATTGCAGTTGTTACTCAGTGGGAGACATTCCCATAAAGCTCCCCTGGACTTGGACATGGATATCATTAAAGCAGGTGTCCATTTTTAAGAGATTCTGGAGCTCTGATGTTTCTTTTATGTCCAAACTGAGCGTAAAATTGTCAGTCAGGCTCTTATGGGTTGTCCAGCTCCAATGGGCAGTGCTTTCCTGGGGGATAAATGCAGGGAAAGCTGAAATTCCACACTATTTAGTAAAAAGGGATGGAAGGAAACTCCTTCTGACTCCAAAATAAATCTCCAGCTCTACACAAACAATCACAATCCTCCCTCAACTCTTTGCATCCTCTGGGCAAAGCTTCTTCAGGCAAAGAGGCCATCAACTGTTCAACTGTTTTTTTAATGCTTGATTTAGAGTAAACAGTAATGGGTCATTGCATCCCCAGGAGAGGACTATCTGTTCTTTGTGCACCTCCCTCCTTCCTTACATGATCCCTGAAGGAGCCACGTTGAAGCATAGACCAGATCCAAGTGTTGCGGGAGAAGAAGACCCGTTTTTCGGGGCAGGGACCCAGCAGGGCAATTTGTTGTTCAGTCCGTATTTCACTTTGCATGGACTGCCACATGACAGCCCCATCATAATATTTGTGAGGAATCACTTCCTGAGCATCTTGTGTTACACTAACATCAACGCTTTAGAGTTGCAAAGGGAGAGCAGGGGTTACGTGATGCTAGCTGTAGGTCGGAAAACAGAACAATCTGAATTCCTCATTTTTTCATTAAAAAAACGCAATGATTTACAGTTAAAAGACTGTTTTATTATTGTGGGGGATTGGGAGAGGAGGACTAGCATGCTTTGAGGCAAAAAGACTGGTGTTCATAGCTCTTTGCTCACTTGGATCTTGATATGGCTCTTAGACAAAGGCAATGGGTGGACCTTGTCCTGCGAACTGGGAAGAGTTTTGCTCAGGTGGTCTCTGTTGAAGCCAGGAGTGCTCCACCACTCACACAGTGGTACATTCACAGCTGTTTAGATTCTCTCTAACTCTAGTCTCATCTCTTCTGTGAAAGGTAGGAGCTGTCTGCCCAAATGCAGGTGTCTTCAGTATCATGATTGACACCTGAGTTCATCATCTAGCTGCCTGTTAAAGTCAGTGGAGAGGATCATAGAATCATAGAGTCATTAACATTGGAAAAGACCTCTACGATTCCCAAGTCCAACCCTAACCAACCCCCACGATGCCTGCTGATCATGTCCCTCAGTGCCACATCTGCATGGTTCTTGAACACCTCCAGGGGCAGTGACCCCCTTATTTCTCTGGGCAACCTGTGCCAGTGCCTGACCGCTCTTTCCAAGAAGAAATTTTCCCTAGTATCCAACCTGGAAATATTTCTACGTTACTGAAGTGAGGTCTAACAAGAAGGTGAGAGGAAAACACCCCAAGCTTGCTGTATGGATATATTTTTCCCTTCTATAAAATGTGGAAGGTCATTCTTCCACAGTCTGGGCTGTGATAAACTAGTGGAGCCAAAGGGCACATCCCTTTGGGTTGCCTTCAAGATTTTGGTTATCTAATCAATTTCTAAATATATCATGCATTGAGCAGACTGTGCTTCCAGTGTACAATTTCTTCACTTTCTCCTATTATCTTCCATTTTTCTCTCTACATTGTAGCTTGACTTAGCCCCACTAGAGGAACAAAGGAACTCACTTTGGGAGGGCCCTTTGAGTATGGGCATACTAGAGACTAATCTCTCAATTTCCATTTTTTCCATCATTCCCATGGGGCAGAGGACAGTAGGTGGCAGGACTCTTGGCTTTTCCTCTGCTCCCTGTCACAAGATCATGGAAATAACGTAACCTCAATTTTCTTATCTGCCGCATAGTAAAGATAGCGTGTCTTTACCCGGGGTTAGCGGCAGTTCTAACGAATGTTTGTGTGGTGTTTGGAGATATTTGGATGAAAGGCACTACAGAGTTATTAAGTAGTCGTGTTATTTATTGTGCTTTCCCAAGTGGATCTCCTTAGCAATGTAGTATGTAAGCAGTGCTACTATAGCACCCACATTGACACGCAACCTATTGCCCTTCCAGTATCTCTCAGGAACCAAGTATCTTCCATGTAACTTCACAGCACTGCAGGTAGAACACTCGTGGTTACCTTGCTTTATAAAACACATTCACCTGCTTTTTCACTGATTTTACCCCAGTATATCCTTTAAAATGGCATTCTGTTGAGCTGCACTTTTGGAATTGGAAAAGACTCATCTGTCTAATGCTCTTGAGTGCTGTGCTGTAACTTCTCAAGGGCAGCAGGCAGTAGAGAAGATACCTTTTTTTTTTACAGTTTTCTTTTTGGAATGTTTTTTTTTTTGTCTCATTTACGTTCATTCTTTCATTACTTTTATATTTCGTATAAGACAGAAACAGACAGTCAATGAGGAAAATCATTTAAATTGGCAACAAAGTCTAAATTCAGAGTAGTTATGTCCTAGATATGCTCCTGATGACGTCAACAAGAAATGCACACCCACAGCCTAGAGGAACGTGCCCTACATTTCTGGACAGATGTCCCCTCTAGGAGGGGTGGTCATTTTGAACGCACAAGGTGGTACTGATTACTCTGGCCTCCATGCTGGGCCTGGGGATCGCAGCAAAACAACCAGAAAACATGTCAGAATCTACTTTCTGGAAGAATTTGAAATTGGTTATTAGGAAAAACTTATTCTCCAAAAGAGTGGTGATGCATTGGCACAGGCTGCCCAGGGAGGTGGGGGAGTCCCCGTCCCTGGAGGTGCTCAAGAACCGTGGGGATGTGGCACTGAGAGACATGGAGGGACATGAGGATGGGGTTGGACTTGGGGATCTTGGGGATCTTTTCCAACCGTAATGATTCCAAGATAGTAAGAATTTCTAATAATTTTGACTCAGATATTTCTAGGCCAGAAATACCGGAGGGAATCACCTTTCTTGCAGTTTCAGCTGTTTAAGATCCATGCAGAAACTGGGAGAACAAAGATTGGCAACAGGAACAGTCTGTTATTTATAGATTTATGTCTCAAAGTTGATTGCTCGCCAAACTGATTTATTTTGGGGTATTCTGTTGTTTTCTGTTACACCTCCAGAATTCCCTGTTTCTTCTTGCACATCTCCTCTCCTGTGATTTTCTATGTAGGAGACTTGCCATGTAAAAAATCAGCTAATAGGATAATAATTGTTAAGAAGAAATTAGTTATTTAAACTGACATCACTCCTTCCTCTCGATCTTCATTTTAACACAGAAATAGGAACATAATTTCTTTGGAGACGTTCAGCTTTCTGTCAAAGAGAGTTTAAAAATCAACAGGTGGACAAAGTCTATGGGGGACAGATAGATGACAGGCTGAATGGCCACATAAATCTAATTTCCAGGGAAAAAAAAAATGTTATATAATACAATCGTAAAGTGAACTCATGAGTGGCTCACCCCTTGTATTTCCTGTACTGAAAGGAGGAGAAGTGAATTGTGGAAAACCTTACACCAGGTCTGAATTCGGAGGTTTGAGGCTGTCTTTAAAATGAATGTAATTTAAGAAAAGAAAGAAAAAGAATGAAGAAAGAGTAAAAAAGAGAAAAGTAGTGATTAGGCATATCATTCAATGCAATTCCTTTAGTGCCAAGTGTATCAAATCCATCCATCATGTGCTCATCACTGGAAGAAATTTGAATGAGTTGTCCAAGTGGTGAGGGAAGGGAGGATATTAATCATCAGGATTTTAGTAAATATTCTAACACAAAGGAATAGTGGCCCCAGTGCAGAGCAGAAGTGATCCTGGCAGAAGATACCAGCAGTGTTTAGCTTACACAGTGTGATTTTCACACGGGGTCAATGTTTTTGCGAGTCTGGGGCTGGGGCATGGCATGGAAACCAACAGTACTGATGTTTTAGTGCCCAATAAAATGGGAAAAGACCTAATTTGGGGTTTGCCCTCTGTCCTGTAAGACCAGGGTGAGTTACCATAGGCCACTTCCTTCTGAGGAGGAAGATATCAGGCTAGGGGGTCAGTGTGGGGAGATGGGCCAGGTAATACTGCAGAGAAGAGAGAGTTGAGACCTTTGGGTTAGGGTTAGAAGAGCACTGGGTGATGTGACTTAGTGATATGGCGATGATGGCTCAGTGGTTGGACAAGATGATCTTAGTGGCCTTTCCAACCTTAATGATTCTATGCAGAGGAGACGTGGGGTGAACCCAGGAGACCTTAAAGGACATGGAATTTCAGCCCAATCGTGACCCCTTGCAGGTGTTTCAAACTTCTGAGGACCAAATGTTTCAGAAGAAGAGGCAGATCCCTGCAAGGATTTGGTGTCTCCAGCCAAATGTCCTATCTCCTGGGACCACTGGCTTCATCTGCACCCATGGAAAATGTGTTGGGTGCAGAGAGCTTTATTTAGGTGCTCAGCAAGACAATGTTTGGGCAGATAGGATTACCTCCTTGCTCCTGGTATGTGAAGTTCATCCCTTGTGTGGCACATTTATCACCCCCTCTTCCCTCTCAGAGGAGGAGGAAGGGAACAGTAGGAGGGAAAAGAAAGTGGAAGGCAGGAGAAGGGGATCCAGACAAGGGAGGAGGTTGTGTGGGGCACATCTTCCCAGCCTGAGTGATTTATTTTTCTTCTGGGAAGCACTGAAACTTCCAAGTCGAAATTAATGGGAGAAAAACACTTTCCAGGTGCTCAAAAGTGCTTAAGTACAATAAATCAAAGGGGTAGACTGAAAGAGGAAGCTCATAGCTGAGGCAGAAGAGCAGACTCCTGGAGCTGTCTCCTTTGACATGCTGGATGCTCGGCCAAGGCAGGCGCTGTCCCAGCTCGTGCAGTGCAATGGGAGCACTTCTTGGGCTGCACAGGGGGCTCTCTTGGGTTGCTCCATCTTGACGGTGGAAGGCTCTGATGTGGAATGCTTGTTCACTGAAGCTCAGTGAATGAGACATGACACATCTGGAGAAGGCCAGAGGGGTCATGGGAAGGATGGAGGGGAAAAGTCAGCAAAGGAAGAGTGATGGATCCACCAGTTCTCTCCTCGTTTTCACGCTGTGTCCCCAGCTCTCTGCTGGCCAAATTGCATTTACTCAGCTCTTCTGGATGAGGGCAGAGCCCACCTCAGTGGGGATGGTCCCTGAACGGAGATCTGACTTCAGAATTGTCCTCCTGATGGTGAGGTGGATGAGGAGCTGCTTTAAGCTGAGGCTTTCCACCCTTGTGCAGCCCCGTCCTGCCTCACTGATGGACCCATATCAGGACACCTGTGGCTTCATCCCACCTGGAAAGGACTTTTAAAGGTCATCAAGCCTAACTCTTGTGCAGTGAACACCACTTTCTCAGTGGCTATCATCCCAACGATAGTGGCTTTTCATCAATGATTTTATTTCCTTTTATTAAGAAACTCGGTTTCTCAACAACAACTGGGATTTCCATTTGAATCTGCGATATCAGTATGGAAAACAGGTTGCCTGAAAACCTGGAAAATGGAAGCAGCTAGGCTGTGCTTTGGGTGGAGATCTGTCCCCATCCTTTTCATACATCCCCGCCATTTATTTTTCCTTCTATTGTGGTTACACCTAGCAACCTTTGGGGCAGTTCTGGCCTGCACTGTGCTAGGTGCTGTGCAAATATACAGGAGAAACCCAGCTTCGAGTCTGTTCTCTCTCCCAGGCTGTGTTGGGCTAGCCCTCGGTGCATGGATTATCAATTAGTCGACTTGCTGACAGCTCCAGTGCACAATGAGTCAGTTCCCTACTTAAGATGAGCCATCAGTCAATTAAACTAATAGTGAAAATCTCTGGGCATAAGAAAGGAAACATTTATGAGCTAATGTTAAGCATGCGAGGGCTAAGGGAAATAAAAGCCCTCTACAATTATGACAGGGGAAAATGAGAACGTAGGCTCATTAATAAACAAAGAGCAGGATGTAATTAATAAATGCCTCTAAACCTGCCAGAATATGGAATTCCTTTCTAAATATGTCATTAGCAAGAAAAATAAAGAGGAAAAATTAAGCTGATAAGGATGGGCTTGGAAACTTTGAACATATACAAATCACAGGATCTGCCTGACATTTCTCCTGCTTGTTGAAGGGATTTAGCGAAGGAGTTAAGAAATCACTGCAGAATGGTGGAAATATGGCCATGGGATGTGAAAGCAAAAGGTTGTAGCCTGTTTTTATATATATGTGGCAGATGTTGTCCTCTGTGCTGGTTGTGGTGCGAACACAGCACAGGGAGGTGGTCCTGGCCAGAGCCACATCACTGTTTCTGGTCCCTGACATGACATTAGGGGGAAATTTACAATGTGCAAGAAAAAAAAAGAAGAAAAAATAACTTCTTATAACCTTAAAAAAAAATAAAACAACAACATAAAGCATCCATATTGGGCAGATTTATGGTAGGGAATAATGACGCATAGAAAGGAAGCACGTGAAATGTCTTGCAGTTTAAAACTACTTCTAAGTATCAGTAGGTCGGCCGCTTCACAACTTTTTCATGTCTTGGGCCTCATGTTTGCACCCACTTATGGTGCCCCTTTGCTGCAGGGGCCCCAGAAGCTCTCACTTTAATCTTGAGATTCAACCTGGGGGGATCCGACTGGCCCCAGATGTCAAAGCACTTGAGTAGTGCCGTCACTTGAACTTGAGTTGCTCACGTGCTGTGATGAATTCGGGCTCTGGCCAAGAAAGAGGAATGGTTTTGAGAAACGTGGAAAGGGCAGCAGATGCAAAACCTGGCATCGGAGGATGCCTGATGCTGACTGAGGGATGACAGGCTTGGAAACCAAGAGGAGGAGACTTAGGGCAGATGCTGCACAGATGGGAGAATCCAAGAAGAGCTGCCTGGGGAGGAAAGGATGTGATCAAAGCAATACTCTCGCTGGATGGATATCAGTGGGACGAGGTGGTGTTTATCAAGAGCAGAGAAAAAGAGCTTGCTGTGCAAGGGTTGGGTTGTGCAGATGGGTGGGAGAGGGCAGGCTGCAGGAGTGGTATGTGTGAGGCAACCTGCCTGAACTAGGCAGACCTAGGGGTTGATCTGACTCTCTCCTACCTAGCTTACTTAAATCAAGCAGTCGTTTTTCCCCTGTGAAAGGCATTCCCTTGTTTGATCTTAAGTTATCAGTCAGCACCTTGAAGATCTGCAGTAAAATTGCACGATCCATGAAGTTCACGTCTGGATTGCAACTCTATGCATTTGCTGATGGTTATTGCTCTGCTTTAGTCCTTCATGATTTTTTTCTTGTTTTCTTTTTTCCTGGGAGTGGAGTCAGCCCTGCAACTGTCTTGTCCAGCTTTTTCCCTGTACACAACACAAGTGACAATGTTTTGGCAACCGATCTGGGATATTTTTTGTCTGCTTTCTTCTCTCTCCTTTCTGGACTTCAATACGTGTTTTGAATTTCTGATGCAAAATGCAGAAAGTAAATAAAGAGACAACTTAGATGAGCAATAGACAGACCTAACAGAAGATGGAGAAGAGAAACAGTAACAAATAAACCTAAATAAAGTGTCAAACTCTTAATAAATTATGTCTGACCACCAGACGACTACGGCACAACAGCCAAATTAACTGCCATACCCTGATGCTGATAGTCTAGATAAAATATTAAAACAAATCTGGACCAAAGAGAGCCTCTCAGCAATGGTACAGCAGTTTGCTTTCTAGCTGAGGTAAAAATAACATGTAATCATTTAATACAATTTCTTCAAATAAACTTTATTTGGAGATAATGACTTCCAGATGGGTGAAGGTTTATAAACATCTCTGCCACAAGATAAATTCCCACTGGGTAACGGGTGGGGTAAGAGAGTGATTCAGTCACTGGGTCTGACGGGGAGGTTAGATGTGAGCTCTAGCCCCAAAGCCAAGCAGCAAGAAAGGACTTCTGTCCATCCTGTTGTTCCTTCTTGCTGCCCCAAACCACGTGGCTGTACCCAAACCGCCTGTTGGGATTCATAGAACCACAGAATGGTTTGAGTTGGAAGGGACCCTTAAACGTCCCACTCCTTGACATGAACAAGGACACCCACAGCTCGATTGGGTGCTCAGAGCCCTGTCCTGACCTCAGAGCCTGACCTTGAATGGAGCATCCACCACCTCTCTGGGCAACCTGTGCCAGTGCCTCGCCACCCTTATCGTAAAAAACTTTCTCCTTATATCCAGTCTGAATTTTCCCTCTTTCAGTTTGAAACCATTTCCCCTTGTCCTATCACAACCAACCCAGACAGTCCCTGCCTTGTGCTACAATCTCCTGAGCTGTGCCATGAAGCAGTCCAAAATGGTCCAGTCCAAAATGGTGCCAAAAGCATCCTACAAACAAAACCCTTTGGAGTGGGGAGCTCTGATGCTGGGGAACAATTCCAGTACAGATACATTCTATGATTGACTTTACAGAAGAACCCACAACCCTTTCTGTATCAACCAATACCCTTCTTGAAGCTATTTGGGAAGCACAACCAAGCCTTCAGGGCTAGATTATCATGTCCAGCTTTGCAAATGTGTAAGCTCACATAAAGCATCATCGCGGGTGTTCATACTCAAAGCAAGAACCTGCTCAAGATGTCTGTGCAGTTTCTCAACGAATAGCCCAGCACCTTTTTGGATGAAATACTAGCCTGGATCTCCTTGGAGCCAACACTGCTAGTCAGGCTGTCAGTGTCACACATGTATTTAATTGCTTGGCTGGGTCGAGGCCCTGCAGAATCAGGGCGAGGAATGCGAAGGAAACAATGGCACTTCGCGCTTAATGTGGGGGATTTTGTGTGTTATTAATTATTTTTCGTTTTGCTGGTTTTGAGACAGAGGGCTGAAACAAATCCAGGCAGAAATCAGCCACAGTTATTAGTGCCTCAAGTCTTTGTCTTGTAGGCTTCAAACTGGTTAAAACAACAGGGAAAAAAAGCTAGACACTTTTCAGATGAAGGCCCCCAAGGTACGTGGGATTTTAGATAAATGACCTGGTTTGGGTCCAGCAATAATTATCTCCCTTTAAGTCCTTAGATTTTTTTCCCCCCTTGTTTACAGGAGATTGTTGGCTTGTTTCTTTTTGTCTCAGCTTTATCCATACCTCCCGCCACGACAATGCCTCCGCGGATCTGCTGAGAACGTAATGAACCCACAGCTGAAATCTGAACGTTTCAAGAGACTGTAGGATTTTGTCAAGGATCTGATGGGAAGCTGGCATGTTTCTAACTCATCTTGATTGTTTTTTCACCTGATGGGTTGGCAGGGGAGTCATCACCTCCCAGGATTCCATACCTGGGGCAAATTTACCACTGCAGAGTGAAGGCCGGAGGAACCCCAGTCCCTAAGCCTCTCTTGCCCACAGAAGTCCTTTGCTCTGTTCCTTATCAAAGGAACACAATTATTCAATAGTTTGGGAACACAAGTCTTATGAGGAGAAGCTGAAGGAACTGGGATGGTTCAGTCTGGAGAAGAGGAGGCTCAGGGGAGACTTTATGGCTCTCTCCAACTACTGAAGGGAGGTTGTGGCGAGGTGGGGGTCAGCCTCTTCTCTCAGGTAACAGCGACAGGATGGGAAGCATTGGCTTCAAGTTGGGATGTTCAGGTTGAGTATTAGGGAACATTTCATCTCAAAAAGAGTGGTAATGCATTGGGATAGGTTCCCCTTGGAGGTGGTTCCAGAACCGTGGAGACATGGCACTGCTGGACTTGGTTAGTGGGCATGGTAGGAGTGGGTTGGGGTTGGACTGGTGATCTTAGAGGTGATCTTTCAAGTGTGTGGGAAATCATCAAAATGGGAGATAGGCTTTGGGAGGGCATTTTAGGTCTGTGAATTGATGTAAAATGTAGATTTTGAGATGGAGGATTACTGGTTGATTATGTATCTGTGTGTGCAGAGATGGTAATACCAAATCTATCTGATTTGTCCTGGTTCTGAGCCACAGATGCTGACACGGCTCAGACATGACATGGACCTTGCAGGAAAGGAAGTTAGAAGAATGGTTGTTTAGAGTCAGTGACATTTGGCTGCTTCATGGCCAAAAAGCGTCCGTCCAAAGGCAGCTGCAGGCTTTTGGAAATCTAAAGGGAGACTGATTAATCTTTTCTGAGATTGAATCCCCTTCTGCCCTGTTGCAGCTCCAAAGGCTGCAGGTTTGGAGCACCTAGAATCACAGAATCAGAAACGTTGGAAAAGACTGCTAGGATCACCTAGTCCAACCATCAGCTCATCACCACCTTTCCCACCTAACAAATATCAGCCATTTTCTCTTCCTTCTTAACTGAAGAGATAATAGAGGTTGGGCTAATTCATCTGGGGTGAGGTGGGAGACGTGTTCCAGCAGAATGTCACCAATATTCATTCTGACCCTGTATTGAAATTCAGTACCATACACAGATTTTCTCAGAAATGTTAATTCCTGACCGTAAGGACAGCCGTGGATGAGGCTCATTACTGGTTAGACACCAATGTGTTTCTCATCAGTTCATATTCCTCTCGCATTTAACAACCGTCTAAAGCTAAACCTTGTGTGTTTTTGTCTCAAATCTTCTGTGAGTGAATCAGCCTCTTCTTTGCCAAGCTGGATGCCAGGATGTGGGCAGGTGAGAGAAGCCACAAGCCTATCGCACTGCCCTTACACAATACATCCCAGCAACCCTATGGAAGTCTTGCTCAACCAGCTCTGCATGCCAAAATCACACCAAGCATCCTCCTTCACCCTCTGCTAACACGGCAGATGCTTTTGGATGCCTTCCCAGTCAATTCTCAGAAGGCTGGAAATCTCTGTTTCCCATATTGTCCCTACCCAACCCTCCCCCCCCCAAAAAAAAAATAAACATATATCATCTGTGTTGGAGCAGAACACTGGAAGTGTGTATGTCCTGTTATAGATTCATGTTTACATTATTACTGGGAGCAGATTAGGTGGTTTAACCTTCTTACAGTTCTTTACAGTTTTCATGCAACCCTTATGGTCTTGCAGGATAGAATCATCACTGGGACTCCTGCTGAGAAGGAGAGGCATCTTAGAGGGACTTCAAACCTCCCCTACTCTGTTGGGATTTTGCAAGCCAAAGGTTATTTAACTTCTACCCCAACATGACAGGACAAGGAGAAATGTTTTCAAATTGCAAGAGGGAAGATTTAGACTGGACATAAGGAAGAAGTTCTTTTTGATAAGAGTGGTAAGGAACTGGCAGAGATTGCCCAGAGGGGTGGTGGATGCCCCGTCCCTGGAGACACTCAAGGTCAGGCTGGACGGGCTCTGAGCACCTGGTGGAGCTGTGGATGTCCCTGTTCATTGAAGGGGAGTTAGACCAGATGACCTTTCAACGTCCCTTCCAACTCAAACCATTCTATGATTCTATAGATTCTTCTCTCCATCTAATTTCTCTTAGGTATACAATCCCATCCTATGCTGGCATGGCAAGAGTGAGCATTGAGATTGATTGCACTGCGCTGTTGCAAAGGCATTGGATGAATTCTCTTCCATGTGTCTTACGTCGCTCGCTGTCCACGTGATGACAGCAAAGACATTGCTTAGTAAATATACAGCCAGTAGAAGAATTGAATGAACCACAGAATCACAGAATCATTAAGGTTGGAAAAGACCACCAAGGTCACCCGGTCCAACCCCAACCCATCCCCACCATGCCCACTGACCATGTCCCTTGGTGCCACATCTCCACGGTTCTGGAACACCTCCAGCGACAGTGACTCCACCACTTCCCTGGGCAGCCTGTGCCAGTGCCTGACCACTCTTTCTGAGAAGAAATTTCAAGAACACCCTCAATGAGTCTGGGCCAACGCTTCAGTGATGCTGGAGTATTCAGATGCATGAGTATTTAGATGAATGTTCCAATTGAAGGGGAGAGTCCTGTGGAGTTTTCTGCTTGCTAGTTTGGTTTTTCACCAGTGATGCTGGTGAAACCACTAAGCCTTGATGATGATCTTGGAAAAGGACTCGACTGATTCGGTTTGTGCAATAACCTTTCAACTGAGGAACTGGTGCATCTCCCGCCTGCCAAGTCAAGCTTGTTACAGAGCAGAGCCTGTTGTGATGTTGCAGGGATGGAGGAAAGGGGGGTTAAACTCTCTGTCTGTGACCCTAGAGAGCTGGGGACAGGGGAATTATGCACTTTGCCTCTTTTGTTTTCACTGGAGAGGGTGGGATTTGATTTCAGCCTTGACACTCACTGTGCTACGAAAAGGTCAGAAAGTCACCAGCTTCACCACACTTCAGTGGGGACCAGGAGAAAAAAAAATTACATCTTCTGAGACATAGATCAGCAATGTGAGATCCACTGCGGGTGACAGAGCTGGCGGGAGGTGTATGTGGCAGAGGCGGCATGCCCAGGTCACGCTCCCAGCCTGGCTGCTACGGCTGTCAACGAATCTTTGGGGAGCTCCAGCTCATGTTACCCTCGGTAGGAGGAGAGAATGACCTATAACTGGAGGCTGACAAGGGCCCATAAACTGTTTCTCCTGACAGCTTCCTGGATCCAGTCCCTTGTCCTTTGGAACAAGGCATTTTGAGGGGCAGCTCCTTCTTTAACCAAGTGCCCAGTGACTTTTTCCCATTGTCTGGAAGAGGAAAGCACAAAAAATGCTGAGTCTGCAGTGTTAGGACCTGCTGGATTTTATCCCATCAGTGCTTTCCATCAGAAAATTCAACCATGCCCAAAACATCCCCTCAAACTCAACTTCATTTGTTTTTGTTCTTCCTTCCTTCCTAACCCTTCCTTCCTTCCTAACCCTTCCTTCCTTCCTAACCCTTCCTTCCTTCCTAACCCTTCCTTCCTTCCTTCGTTCCTTCGTTCGTTCGTTCGTTCCTTCCTTCCTTCCTTCCTTCCTTCCCACAGCAGGCAATCACCACAGGCTTTGGGAGGACAAGGAGAAGGTAATTCTGCTTTACCAGCTTCTAATGGGACCCTCATTTTCAGTTTAGTGCAGCTGGTTTCCTGCTAATCCAGGAATCTCCCTTTAGAGGAGCAACGTATGTGGGTGGAGTTGACCCATATATGGTTTCTTCCCACGGGGATGCTAAACCATATGGGTGCTTCCAAGCCTTCGCATGAGATGAGCATAGATTTTGGGGTACAGCTCCACTTATCAGCTGTCCTTGTTGAGGCTGTGTGGTGTCACAAGTCTAGACTGCTTTTAGGTAAGCCGCTGACTGATAGTATTTGCTGAGCTTTTGGGTATGTGAGAGACCAAGGTGGGTGCATACTACCCTTCATGTCCTTCTTACAGAGGGAATAATAGTCTCTTGCTGTGCCCAGCCACCACCATTAGCCTCCAAAGGCCTATGGGCATCATAAGAATTGTGCATAAGGGTTTTGTCCATGGTCCTTGGACCATGAATTTGGTCTAACACTACACATTTGGTAGGTCTGACCCTACCAAGGGAACTTGATTTGGGGTGCACCAGCACGACCATGCTTGTTAAGCTGCATGAATACGGTGGTAAAGGAGTACAGTGCACTTTGTTCCATGCTTTGGGGTGGGCTCTGTTAGGATCACAAGATGTAGTTCCCACTTGTGTCCCAGCTTTGATGCTAGCTTTCTGTGTGACCCTGGACTACCCTACTCAGCCTCGTTGTCCATCAGACTGGGATGATAATGGCTGGCTACCTGACAAGTGTATGAGTTTGCCCATTGTCCCAGCAGAGTGTTATGGGACACTTGGGGTCATTAAAGATCTGATGGGGTTGTTGCTGTGTTTTGTCTTTGCAGGAGTACACAGGGCATTACCCCAGGCATCCTGGCAAACCTTCCTTCTTCCTTACCATTGTCATGATGAAAGGGGACATGTCAGCCCTTGAAAATGCATGCTAAGCAAGAGAGAGGAGAGTTCTGGGAAAGCACTTCTTTTCTGCAAAATTAGTTTTGCTGAGTTTACAAGGTGTCGAAGGCTATTAATGCTGAATGCTTTGGTACCATGAGACTGTAAACAAAGCTTCAATGTGCCTTTCTACAGACCCATTTATCAGCCTCCATCTTTTTCCCTCTGGCTTTTTTCCACTTTTTTTTTTTTTTTTTTCCCCTCTCTCATTCTTTAGCTTTGTGTCCTGGATTTATTCCCATTCTCGAGGTTGTCTTATTAATTTTCCTCTTTCTCAAGGAAAAAAACAGGCTTGTGGGCTGGAGACTTTACAACATTCTCTCATAGTCCTGGATTTAAACCGCCTAGCCGGGGGTCTATAATGTACTGACATGGAAAGACTAGACTTATTATTAAACTAATAATCTTGGAATTTTTATGAACTACAGAGCTCTGCGATCATTTCTAACCACAGGGCACGGGTTGCTGAGGTATTAGCAACCATTGGTGAAAAGCTACTGTGGCTGGACATGCCAACTTTGTCAACACCTGGGAGCAGGGCTGCAGAGATGAATGAGCTGAGGAGGGAGGTGGGAAGAGATGGGATGCTCCTAACAGCCCCAAGTGGCTTTTGCCCACTTTTCTCCCAAAGATGTATATCTGGTGCATTAATCAGGCTATAGCCCCCAAACTATAACTTGAGGTATGAGAAGATAACTTGAATAAAATGGGATTACCGGGATCTGGGAGTGCAAGTGTATTCTTGCCTTATTCTCCACTTTTGCCAGTGCTAGATACCAAGTTAGATGGATTGCTAGCCCAGCCCAGAACAGCTGTTCTTGTTTTGTGTCAGACTGAGCTGGTTAGGACAGCTGAGACTGAGCTGAAGATAGGATGGTTTCTACACGACTCATTTTATCATCTTTTCATAGAATTATGGAATCGTAGAGTCCTTAAGGTTGGAAAGACCATGAAGATCCCCAAGTCCAACCATCAGTCCATCCCCCCATGCCCACTAACCACGTCCCTCAGTGCCACATCCACGCTTTTCTTGAAAACCTCCAGGGACGGTGAATCTACCGCTTTTCTCATGAAGAAGACTAAAAGTTAGATTTTTCAGATGATTTAGGGTTCTTGTCTTGAAAGTCTTAGAGGTATTGATCTTTTCAGAATTTTAGTTGTGTTGCTTTCAGTTAAGAATCCATCTGACTTGGTATCTAGCAGTACCTGCAGTACGTTCCAGCCAATGCAACACATGAAGATGCCTTGCTGCTTATGAATAACTTGCCAAGCTCTTTACATTTGGTGCAAAGTGTATTCAGTCAGCATTTAGAAACACTGCCCTGCTCACTTTGCCGGCCAGTAAAGTTAAATCTCTTGGCTTGATGCTGTTCGTTACACTCCCAGAACATAATTTCAAATGGCCTGTGAAATATTTCACTTCAGGTTGGATATTTGGAAAAATCTCTTCTCTGAAAGAGTAGTCAGGCATTGGAACAGGCTGCCCAGGGAGGTGGTGGAGTCACCGTCCCTGGAGGTGCTCAGGAAAAGGGTAGATGTGGTACTTGGGGACGTGGTTAGTGGTATGGTGGTGATAGACTGATGGTTGGACTGGATGATCTTGGTGGTCTTTCCAACCTGAATGATTCTATGATTGATTCTTCTTGCTCATATTTGGTGCTAGGCAGCCCCGTGTTTTGTTTGGGAGGTGATGGGAGCTTCCTGGTTGTCTGTGCATGGTTTTGCAAAGCTTTTTAAAGTGAAAATTACTAGTGGAAAGAAAGATGAGCAGTTATTTGAGTTACAGTTTAAGGCAGACAGTTCCTTTTCTGATATGTGATTTATATCCCTGTGTGAGCTGCCATCACATTATTAGATGTTTTTTTCCATTTCGAGGCATTTGTGAGACCTCCACTCCTGGCATTTTCTCCCTGCTTGTCAATCTGCTTATCTTCCATTTTGTTTAATTAGAAACACTGGTTTTGATGGTGCCTCTTCTTGGGGATTGAACGCACCAGGACATCGTCTCTGTGTGCCTCAGGTGGTAGAAATACACTGGCTGCACTGAAGTCACCTGGGAGAAAGCAAAGAAGAGGGATAGCTCACTATCTCCCTGTGATGGATTAGTAACTCATCCCTGGGATATTCCAGAGAGAACAGACGTGCAGCCCATGCTGAGGATGAATTACTGGATCCAATTATAACGGGAGGAATTAAAAAAAGAAGAACTCCTCCGGATAATCAGCACCAGCTGCCCCACGCGGGGTACCCTATCCTCCAGGCAAGCCGCAGCTGTGATTCATGCCACGTCCCACGTTGTTGCCTGCCCTTAACGTCTAAACAATATGACATGTTCTGCCTCACTACATCCATATTTCTTCCTTACGCGCGAGTTTCCGGCTGCTCACCAAAGCAGGCAGGGAGGATGCCAACATTTTCTTTCCTTTGTGCTGTAACTCATCCACGGGGAGGACGGTGAACAAGGGCACTGAGGGAAGTTTCCTGCAAATCTCCGGATAGGAGACATGGATCTTTGCTTCTACTTCAGCTCTGTGTCAGGGTGATTGGAAGCAACAAGACAGTGCTGGAAAACACCGCCATGGATCTTGAGTGCAAAGCCTTTGTGGGAGTCAGTCCTTGTAATATACGGAGTGCTTACAAGAAGCTGTGACAACTCCAGTGCACGGCCAAGCCTTTCACCTAAGCCAGTGAGGCAGGGAAAGAAGCTAAGAAGTTTCATGCAGGAGAAAATTGTAGGTTTTTTTTCTGGAGGAGAGAAGGGCAGAGGGGTGAAATGAAGTGCGGTGGTTTCCAGCTGGGGAGGCCAAAATTGTTCAGATAGCCTTCATTTGATTTGTGAAAGGCTCTGCAGCACCTGCGCGCTACTGAAGCAGTAGACCATGGGTTTAGGTCTTTTCTACTACCGTGTGCCCAAGACACTCCCCTCTGCTGGTGCAAGGGAAAGACACATCTTCACAGGCTGCCCCTATTGCCCCTGCAGCGTCCCATGGACCAGTGCTAACCTCACCAGGTGTTGGTGGGGCTTTCTTTCCTACTCCCTTTCACTTCTTGGAAGTTTTGTCTTGGCTGATTTTTTATTCTTCTGGTCCTAGCTGTCAGTCCGTATCCTACTGCAGCCTGCAGGAATCTTTCAAGGGCCTGTGCATGTAGCCTTTACTTTTCAGGAGAAGATCATAGAATCATAGAATTGTTTGAGTTGGAAGGGGCCCTTAAAGGCCATCTAGTCCAACTCCCCTGCAATGAACAGGACATCCACTGCTCAGTCAGGTGCTCAGAGCCCCGTCCAACTTGACCATAAATGCCTCCAAGGATGCAGCATCTACCACAATCCTGGACAACTTGTTCCAGTGCTTCACTACCATCATTGTAAAAAAAACTTTTTCCTTATATCCAATCTAAATCTGAAAGGTGAAACCATGAAAGCATTTCTTTCTGCCTCTTGCAAACTCATGAGCCCTACACCCAGCCCAGGGAGCCACCTCTTCCCACTCAGTTCTGGCCACAGAGGACCAGCGCTTGGCATCCTCTTGCCTGGCACCATGACCGCCCAACACGAGGCACTGGCAGACAAGATGAGGCAGAAGCAGTGTGTGCTCATGTTAATAGGTCCCAGTGGAATTTTTCTGCTGTATTTTTTTCTGGATGCTGTCTGGGCTCACCTCCGACTTGCTCAGTGACCTTGTTTAGAGTTTGGCAGCCATATCATTTGATGTCCTGGGTTAGGACGGCTCCTGCTGAGGGTGAGCCTTACTCAACACCAGTTTGCTGCAGGCTTTTTGGCTGGAAGTTGTACTGGTGTTCTCCTTTTGTACAAAAGTCACATGATCATTTGGGTTGGAAAAGACCTCTGAGATCATCAAGTTCAGTGAGAGTTACTGCTCAGGGTGTGAGGCAGGCAGGGCAGTGAAAATGAACCTACTCCTCAAAGAGAGGGTGTTACATGCTCCAGCTGGGCTGTAAACCCAGCCAGGAAAGCTTACACTGTTCCCAATCTCACCCTTTGATCACTTCTGAAGGGGCAGTGGATCTGGGACTCCAGCAATGACCTGCCGCCTGGGCCCAGCAGTGGAGATGGACAGTGATGGATGGGTCTGCGGTAAGATGTCCTACTGCAAAACACATGTTACACACATCCCCTACCGCCGGCTCCTTGAAAGCCATTGCAGGAACATTGTTTCTTCTTATTCTGCCTTGGAATCATGAAAAGAATGGTTCTGAGAAGGATGTGATTGTGCCAGTGAGCTGAAGTGATGCTTGGCAAACTGGTCCCTGAATATGCATGCAGCTGTTGAGTTATGCTAGGGATCTGCAGCTTCACTCCTCCCGTCCAGGAGGCTGCTGCAAGAAAAGGGGATTTTTTTTCCTGAATCTGCTTAATGCCTCCACTTTGGTAGAGAAGAATGTTTGCAGTTTTGCTCATCTACTGTTTTGCTACAGCACTGTAATACTTTGACTCCAAGAGGCTCTTGTGGGCAGAGGTAGAGGTGCAAGAAGACCATACCAAGGGGCTCTGTGTGAAGATGCTCCTGACTGACAAAACATGCTCCAAACACACAATATTTTTACTGCCGTAAAGCCTGTTAGGTATAGGCAAGGTCAGGGTGTTATGTGTCAAGCATTACAAGGGTAGACTGAGACGTACTGAGATTTTATGTAGACAGATAAAAAAGATGAGTGGGGAGAGGTAATTGGAACCACTGGAAAACAAAACATGGATAAACTTATTATTTTGACCTAAATCTTCAAGATTTGAATCATGTAGGTCTCCAGTGTGATCCCAGGAATTGAAATTATTTTTTTATATTAGTATGTTTCCATAAAGCCTGGTTGTATTGCAGCTTGATATGTTCTCCAACTGTGGCACGTGAGAACTTTGGCAATTGAGCCATGAAGATGAGCCAAGGAGGTGTGAAACATTGAGGTGCTATAGAAATGCTCTCTAGGGGATACAGAGAAATGGATGGTGTGTGAATTCATGCAGGAGACTGAAAGTGGTGGGTCCTGCTGGAAAAATTCTATTAACAGAATGAAGCTGCCTCAAGGGAGAGTCAGGTTGGGTATTAGGAAAATGTTCTTCACTGAGAGGGTGGTTGGGCACTGATACAGGCTCTCCAGGGCAGAGGTCAGAGCACCAAGCTGCTGGAGTTCAAGAGGCATTTGGACAACACTTTCAGACATAGGATTTGAATTTTGGGTGGTCCTGTGTTGAGCCAGGAGTTGGAGTTGGTGATTCTTTTGGTTCCCTTCCAACTCGTGATATTCAGTGATTCCATGATTTGATGGTCGCGGAAGGCACTGCAGTGGAAAGGGTGCAGAGTGGAAGAGCCATGAGGAGTTGAGCAACACTTCCAAGCCTCGAAGGCTGTCAGCTTCCATGGAGAAGTAGCAGCAGCGGACTCCCTGCAGATGCCTTTCTGGCAGGCAGATGTTTCTATAGCATGTTTGGCAGCCATTGGGAGCCAAGGTTCTGGCAAGGGATGAGTAGAGGGAAAGAGTCTGAGTGAGAGCAGAAGATGCAGCCAAGAACCTGGTGGGGCTCATGTGTCCATGTGCACTTTGGACACGTGAATCTCACCTCAAAGGACACAGCTGTAACGCAGCGGCATGTATATACAAAGACATCCGCAACACCACTCATGGCAGCAGTTTTCAGAAGAGAGAGATAGATAATGAAAATAATAATGGTGGTGGGCTGTTAATTTTTTCTATGTATCCTCCACTAAATTCAATGACATTTTGTAAAACCTCTTCAAGGTAAGGACCGTCACTTTAGTAAATCTTGAGCCTTGTTGAGTACAGTGAGGGGGACATTTACATAATAAAGATTGTTTTAGGGCATTTTAACAAAAGTCCTTTGAAAATGTAGGGATAAGTCTGAAAATCTCAACCTTGGAAAGGGTTCATGTTGTTCCAGAGGGAAACTATCAGCCCCACATCAAGATGGAGATGAGATCAGTATCAAAGGAATGCTTTGGGGTTGTTGGTGTTTTCCTTGTTTATTTATTTATATATGTATATTTCGATATATTTTACCCAAATACCCGAAGTCTAGTAGAAAGCAGACAAATGAGAAAGCAGACATCAGTTTTTCTACAATGTGCTCAAGGCAAAGCTAAATAGCATAAACTGTTGGCGTTATGTCTACTGCAGAAAAGTAAAAATCTCTCTACATCTTAGTTTTCTTGCTCTTACCTCTGTATTTCCTTATGATTTTACTTCCTGAACTGACTTATACTAATTTCTTTCTACTAAAAACTCAAAGGACTGTTGAGGAGACCTTGCCAGTTGACCACTCTTTTCATGGAAACCTTGAACTCTTGAGCTCAAATATATTTATGAGAAAGATTGTATGACATGGTGACAGAAATAGCAAGAACTCAACTCAGTACTATGTTTGCACAAATAAATATGTCCGAGACTGTCCAGTAACTCTAAGACCATCTGGATGGAAGAGCCTGCATCCATGCTTTTAAAATTGACTATCCTCCAAATCTAGGTAGCTTCACCCAAACTGTTTTTGTGGAATGGTTCTTGGCTTCTTCTGAATCCTGAGCAACAGGTGAACGTGTTTCCGTGCTCAGAAAAATTCTACGGCAATTTAATGAGCTAGATGTTGACTCCAGAAGCTCCTTACTGAATTGGGTCCTATCTTAGGGCCAGAGCAGCTGGACTCTTGGCCGTGGTTGGATAGAGCTCCTGTTCCTTATAGCACAAGGCACCACATGAGCTATGTCTCAGTACGCAGGCTGATGTGTCAACTCAACATGGATCGTCACTGCTTAATATTTATTTAATCCAATCCCATGGAATGAGTGTCTTGGAATGTTGTTGGTTTCAGGAGGAGCAGGAACAAAACATTCACCCGCTATAAAATAGAAAGAAGCGTAAGAAAACCAATGGCAGTGGGAATGTAGTTGTGATGGAGCAATGCAATATGGGTTATCCCAGCAGTGTCCTTTCGTCACAGGTTTACATTTGGATCTCTTTTCTCATATCAGGACCTCAGAAATTTCCCATTCCCAACACTTTGCAGGGACGCTGGCCTTCATTCTCAGACCAACCCAGGCATGAAGCTGAATCGCAGTACAGCTGTAACCAAGGGTAGCTGGGACAGGCTTTCAAATCCTGCTACAGAGAGACGCATGTGAAAGCCTGCATCACCTAGGAAGTGATAGTGACCTTTCCTGAGTACAATACACTCTTGTTTTCTCTTCTGGAGCCACTCTGTATGCCCAAGTGCAAGATGAGGCCTTGGAGTGGCTGCCAGTACCTCTGGGAGGGTAAACAAAGTGAGGCAACCAGGCTGCAAGGCAAATAAATGGCAGGAATGTGGCCTCTGCTGTGCTTCCCACTCCCTGCTGGCTTTTGAAGTGAAAAAGCAGTCTGGGAGCTGGAGGGAAGCCTCCTGCCTGGCAATGTGGGCTGATAACGGAAGGCTACGAAACTCATACAGACCTTGATAGAGAGGTGGGAGTGAAGGGGGAAAAAAAAGTGGTTATATTCTTTGTGAGACAGTACTCCATGGCTGCTCTGAAGGATGACAGCTACAGAAAGTCATTTGTAATTTGTCGGAAATGTCTCCTTCTGACTACCCTCGCAGAGAGGAGGAACGGGAGCAGCTGTTGGCCTCAACCCATCTCATATATTATTATCTGTCTTCGGGACCTGCTAGCAAGGCTTAGCTGTTTTTCCAGCATAAAATGTAATGGGATTCCTCAAGTTTTTACTTGCTCAGTCTTTCATCATAGGAGACGTGGCTATGGGCAAACGGGATGAAATTTTTTGGGGGTGTTTTGTATGTGCCTGAGATACAAGGGCCACCAGGACTCTCACGTCCTTCTCCACAGAGTTCCTCTCCTACAGGTCAGCCCCTAACCTGTACTGATGCTTGCGGTTATTCCTCCCCGGGTGCAGGACTCTTGTTGGACCACTTGCTCTTGTTGAACCCCATCATGTTCCTCTCTGCTCAGCTCTCCAGTCTGTCCTCCAGGTCTCACTGAATGTCAGCGCAGCCTTCTGGTGTGTCATATTCTTACCTCATATTAATACCTCAGCTCTCTAGTGGAGGAGACTTTAAACAGGTTTGGTAGCCTCACTGGAGGGGAGCATTTCTACAAGCTGTACATAGCTGGCATGGATGAGATGAAACCCACTGGGCCACTAAGGTCCCCAGTGGACTTTGCTTGGATCCAAAGGGAGCTTATGGGCCAATGGGCGGTGATATACACAGGAAGTACGTAGAACATGTTAATGCTTTATTTATGTCACGGGTACAGCTGGCAAAGATCATTTTTACCGGGCATTGCTTCAGAATAATCAAGAGTAAAGCTTCAGGAATCATGAGCCCCATTGAAGCCAACACAGACTCTAGGGAAGGTATGGGTGGTATTACGACTGTCATACACTGGGATTGTAGAGCCAAGAGCAAACATCACCCACTCAGGGGGACCACCTGCTCTGATATGCTTGCAGAAGCCTTCCACAAGCATAGGGCCCTGCTGTCAAAAGTCCACAGAGAGCAAGTCTTCCCTGCAGCCCTCGTGGTGCTGAGCAGAGACCTCACAGCAGTTGTGTCACCATCACTGGCCAGGAGCAGGACAGCGGAAGGACTGAATGTAGCTACGTCGTAAGTGAGCGTAAACCCTACAGGAATATGTGGGAGCTCATCGCACAGCTGAAGCTAGCCAACAGCATCAAAAAGGCAGTAAGAAGGGTTTATCCAGGGTTCCCCGCAGCACTCTTTGACTACATAAAAAAGGCTGTAAAGAGAAAGGGAATAAGCTCTTCCCTG
Source organism: Numida meleagris (assembly GCF_002078875.1). NCBI lineage: Eukaryota > Metazoa > Chordata > Aves > Galliformes > Numididae > Numida > Numida meleagris. The sequence continues at coordinate 191,985,323 of NC_034409.1, read as the reverse complement.
TATCCTCAGGGAACAAGGCATGAAGTCATGGTCTTAAACCGAGCCCTGGGAGAGCTCGGATAAGCTTGAGAGGCAAGTTCCTAACCATAAAGCCAGTTAAGCACTAGGGTAGATTGCCTGGGGAGGCTGTGATTCTTGAACCAAGTGAGGTCTTTAAAAACACATTAGACAAACATCTGTCAGAAATGGCTAAGGAAGAGCTGATCCTGCCTGGAGGGAAAGAAGAGGCCTTGATGACCTCTCCTCATCCTTCCAGCCTTCTTTTTTTATGTTTCTGTGACTTGGTTTTCCTGTTAATCTGCACCGTATTTCGTGCTTGAGAAAGATACCACTCTCCCAGGGCTGAAAAGACGAGTTTCTCCCAGTGCAGGTGGGTGACAGAGGGACAGTAAAAACCTTCTGCATGTGTTCGTGCACCACTCACATGCTCTTTGCAACGTTCCCCAAAAGAACCATCTTTGTGCTTTGGCATTGCTGGCATGCTGTTTTGGTAAAGCCAGTTGTGTAGTGTCGTGATATACATGTCACTTTATGAAGACAAAATTACAACGAAAGCTGCAGCACGTATTTCCAGCTTTCCTCCTTGAGGTGTAGGAGAGCAGCTGAGGATCTTCCCTATCATTCTTTGCTACTCTCAGGCTTGATCTTGAAGACGCTTACTCTAATTTCTGTTTTCACTGTTAGCTCAAATCACCTTTGTGGTTTGAAGCTGGTAGAAGGCAGGCTAAGGCACCAGTGTGCATAATAAGGTCTATGTTCCACCACCATTTGCAAAGGAATTGTCTTCTTAGAAGAGGAATAGGTCGAGGCTGTGATGTGCAAGGCGCTACCCTATGAAAAACAACCAGGAGAATCTCCAGCACTGATAAAACAGGAAGAGAGAGGGAGAAAGAAGGTGCTATCAACCTCATTTTACATACAATGATATCATGCATAATTCTCGTGGAATTTCAGTGTCTCTCAGGAAGAACTTGAGCATGGAAGAAGGATAATGTTAATGCCATCCAAGTTTCAATGTGCAGAGTGTAGTTTGCGGTCTGAGCTACTCACAATAAACCCTCTTTATTGTCCACAGGGAGAAACAGGGAATTCCAGAGTGCAAGTCGCCTGGCTGTTTTCTAACACTTCTATTAACAAACTGATAGTACGCTGTTTTAGTCATCTACTTGAGAACAACACAGATAGTATTAAAGTACCTCTATGTGATGATGGACCTCTCCAGGTGATCTATGAATGTAGAAATACTGTATATACCATTAAAGTACTGATATACTGATATTTTTGTCCCCTTGGTTTCTATTCCCAAGACTGAGGAACCCCTAAAATGCTTTTATTGCCTACATAGACATACCTGACATCTAAAATCTGGGGGTAAGAGTAAGGGAGAAATGTGGAAACATAGCACATAGAGGATTCATGGCTCCACTGAAGGTCGCATAGACAATCTAGTAGATGTGGCTGCCAGCTATCCCATGCCCACTGATGAAGCAGAAAACTGTCCTTTCTTTTTTTCTTCCTTCCCTTCTGGTGAAACTTGCCAAGCTAGGACTTAAAAGAAAATCAGGGTATTTTCAGGGCTGAGGTTCGATGGTCACTCTCAGGGGTGCGGGATTGTTTGGTACCAGAAGACAGTTATGAGCAGAGGGCCTCTGATTCCAGACCACTCCACACCAGAGCTGACCTCCAGTGAATTTGTTGTTGTGTTGTCATGATCAGTACCAGCTGCTATGAGAATAGCTGCAAGAAGCTCTGAAGTAGGTGATGAAGAACAAAGAGACTGAAACAAGGTGAAACAGAGCCAGCGCTTGTCGGATCTATGAGACATGGTTAAGGGATAGAGTTAATGATGTGGATTCTAAAGCAACTTCATAGTACCTTTGTAGGGGGACCCCAAAACTCTGAGGTACCCAGGGTTGCCCTTCCTTTTTACAAGCCGTGGCTCTTTAATCATCATGATTCCATTTTCTTTCTTCTTTCTCATACATTCTTATAATTCAAAATCAGGCAGAGAACTGGCCAGGGCCATGAGAGTGTAAACAGACCATCAGTTGGGGAAAAAAAACAATTTTTGATGTATTCAGTTTCTGGCTACTAGGTATTTTTTTTTCTTTTTTTTTCTTTTCTTCTTTTTAATTAGGTTGGGCCAATATGAAAGAAAAAAGTTAGCAACCCCGTTGACTGATGTATGTCTCCATGAGTTCTAAATGGCAGCTCCCATTTCCTATGTTTACTGTTGCTTTTGATGTTTCCTAATGAACGTAGATCTTCTGAAAGATTCTACTCAGGGGCTTTAAATCTGGAAGCCATTTGACAATTAAGCCAGAAGACACAACAGGGTGTGTTTTATGGGCCCCATTAATATATGCCTGGGGGTGGTACTGCAGTGTGGCCTCTGCCTTCACCCACCCATGCTGTGTATGAACAGTCTGGTAAAATTCACTCCGGAGTGCTTTATTGCTGTGATATCATTTGGGAAAAAAAAAAGGGTGAAGGGGACACCAGTTTATTGTTGTAAGGAAAAACCCAGCCAAGATTTGAAGGCAAAAACAAATTACAACAAATAAGCTTCCCTCTGATCACTTCCCTAACATGCATAGGAAATAGCTCACTTTGGGGTGGCCAAAGGGTTTGGCAGTGCAAGCTCTCCGTGAGGTGATAGCAAAGCTCTCTGCTTGAACTGATGGCAAAACGTGTCCAAATGTCACAGAATAACAGGGTGACAGAATGGCTGAGGTTGGAGCCCCTCTGGGTCCCTCTGACCCAACGCTGCCCCAGTAGGAGCATCCAGAGCAGGGGGCCCAGCACCATATCCATCATGTTTTGGTGATCTCCAGTAGGACCATCCAGCACCTCCCCAGGTCTCTGTTTTGTTGCTCAGTCAAACACACATTAAAGAAGCATTTCCAAAAAGTCTGCTGAAGTCAGAAGCATCACGGCTACATTTGGTGTCCCTGGGGGTTTTGCCTTATGCCTTCTTAGGGGACCACTTCTGTCTAACTCATACCATGAAAAGAAACTTTTTTTTTCAAGAGCTTTGAGCTGGTGGCTTTGGGAAATTACTGCAAGGTGTTCAGTAGTTTCAGCTTCTACTTCAGTAGATTCTCAGGGCAGGGGCACCATTCAAACCTGAGGACTATTTGAGTTGCTTACAGCCTGGAAGGAGATTGTGACGAGGTGGGGGTCGGCCTCTTCTCATGAGTAACAGCGATCGGATGAGGGGGAATGACCTCAAGTTGTGCCAGGGGAGGCTGAGTTTGGATATTAGGAAAAACTTTTCCAAAAGAGTGATTGGGTACTGGAACGGGCTGCCCAGGGAGGTGGTGGAGTCACAGCCACAACCATCCCCGGAGGTGTTCAAGAACCATGGAGATGTGGCACTGAGGGACATGGCTTAATGGGCAATATTGGTGGTAGGTGGATGATTGGGCTAGATGGTCTTGGAGGTCTTTTCCAACCTCGATGACTGTCTGGACCAGAGACTGGAATGGAAGCCAGCATTAGCCAAAGGACACATCCATCAGCAGCAACCTGCATGGGATGACTAGAAGGTCATGCAGCATTTCTGAGAGTTGTCTCACAAATGAAGACAGGATGGATGAGGCGAGCAGTCCCGGTGTTTTCTAGGTTACGCTACTCCTCTCTTTTTGAGAGATTGCTTTAGTGGTCTGTGGAGTCTCAAATACACCATGGATTCAACTCGTGATGTGGGCAGTGGAATGTCTCTGCAGCAGAAGTAACAATCAGACGAGGCTGAGGCTGCCAAATTCAGAGATGTGAGGACTTGACTCTCCAGGGTCCTACTGTTGGCATTGCTTTCAAACCCCGTGTTCCTCTAGAATATCATCAGCATGAAAAAAACCACCATTGTGGGAAGGGGGACAGGAGCTTTTCTAATCCAGTCCACTCTGCTTTATGGCTCTTGAGGTACACGGCTGCAGACTGTTACTCATCTCAGAGCTGAGGACATGAATGAGCGTTCTGTTTGGAAAGCGTTCAGAGACGTGCTGAAGCTGGTTCTTATAGAGCCAGCAAAGGCAACCATCGGGGCAAAACATGCCTGAAAGTAGAAATTAAAAACAGCCTTGGAAGAAAATGTGTATACATGTGGCATGACATGTATTTATTATCCTGATCTGCAGAGCTTTTGCCCAAGCAGAGTTGAAAGCTTAGTGAAAACGGTGGATTTTTCTAAGCTCTACCAGGATTTAGACCCTCCAGCAAATGTATAAACAAGGAACATTTTCAAAGTCTTCTCCTATTAATGGTTATTCATAACTATTTTCGGGACTTGCTGTTCCATCTGACTGACAGCACTGAAAAGGAAAAAGATCCCAAATGCAGTCTTTCTACTCCATGATTTGCCTAACAGCTGGACATAATGCAAAGCCCATTTTCTGCTCCTGCCACAGATGCTTTGACATCTGTGTAACTGAGGAGAAGCAATGGGGATTGATTGGGCTTGGGAGATCAAAAGTAATTGCTTTTGCTTCCCGTGGCTCTGAGGAAGAGGGTGAAGGACCAGGCCTTGCTTTAGGAAACAACCCCATTGCACTGTTGAGCACAAATGAAATATATGGTAGAAAATGAAGAAAAACACGGTTATACCTGATCTGAGAGAGGAACGGATATAAGGAGATACTGAAAGGACAAGCAGTCTCCATGCCTGCCATCACTTCCTTTGGGTAAGCAAACAGAAATGGGAAAAACCTCTTTAATTTTTTCTATGCCTCCATCTCTCCCTGCCATAAGTGGATGATTGTTCTTCAGCCCTCTCAGAGGAAGGCTGCATCTCCCAGGTCATTTGAATCATAGAAACATTAAGGTTGGCAAACACCTCTAAGATCAACAAATCCAGCCTTCAACCCATCTCCACCATGCCCACTAAACCGTGTCCCTAAGTGTCACATCTACATATTTTTTGCTGTTAGCTAGACAGCAGCCTGGTGTGAGGCAGAGATCCTGCCTTGGTCCAGGGAAATGGACTGGATAAAACTTGATTTTTTCTCCAGACCTATCTTTTGTGATACTATGGTAATACCTGGCGATGGAAGACTGTGACAGCTTCAAGATTTGACCTTGACCTTGTAGGGCAGTGCTCAGGTGCTTTGAAAGATTGCCATGGGTTTTCCTTTCACTTACTGTGAATAAACTTCAGCTGAAAGTCCATCGCACTTTGAGTTGTTCAGGAACTGTTCAGAGTCAACAGCTGTGTATTATAAACACAGTGAATCCGTTTTTGAGAATGAGCCCTTCAAAAATGCTGCATGTTGTGTCATGGAGTCTAACCAAGTCTGTGATAGAGGAGACTCCTGCACTTCCCTTCTCCTGGCTCCTTTCATCTAGCAAGAAAATCCACCTTGCTAGCCCTGTATTTGCAGCTAAGGGACGTCTGCTATCACCAAAGTTTGATGGGCAAGTGAGTGCAACCACATTCATGTGAAGCATCCCAAACACCTAAAACCAAACTCGGGTCCAACCTTTTCAAAGTCCCCAAGGCCTCCTCACTTCTGCCTCCTTTTCCTCATTCTCTCCCAGTTGTCATCCCTCTCACTGCACCAAACATTGCCCAGAGAAGTTATGGATGTCCCATGCCTGGAGCTGTTAAAGGCCAGATTGGATGGGAACCTGTGCAGCCTGATTTGGTGGATGGCAAATCCAGTGGACTGGAATTCGATGATCTTCAAGGTCTCTTCCAGCCCAAGCCTTTCTTTGATTCTATGGTTCTGTGATTATCACCACAACCAAGGACAAAGCCAGTCTTTATAGTGATCTTGAAACATCTTTGGGCCCAAAATTTACATGCTGGCATTCATTGTCAGCTCTCAGTACGAGTACTATGACACAGCTAGTGGATCTGGAAAAAATAAGGTAAGTGTTTCTCAGATTCTCCCTTGCAATTTTATTATTTTTTACTTTTTTTTTTTTTCTTTTGCAAGAGCAATAAGTGGGTATCTTGCATTGACTTATTTGTTTATTTAAAATGAAGAGGGAAATGGGAACTTCATGAGTAAGGGGGAACATTTGAAATGAATTTCACAGAGGTTTCCCTCTCTGCCCTTGACTCCACCTCAGGAGAATGCTTTGCTGAGATGATGTGAATGCAAGATTTTATTAAAAGTAAACCAGCATTATAAGAAAGGAAGCCACAGGTTGTTGTTAATGCCAACCAAACAAACCTGAGTATTAGGCAATATAAATATAATCTACATGATGATTCACATATGTTTTCTGTCTATCTGCTATAAACTGCAACACCCCACTCAGGGTATAAAACAAAGCACCTTTTTCTGTTTATGTGTAGCAAATGCTTTTTTTTTTCTTCTTCTTCTTTTTTTTTATTGCCAAATCAGATGTGCTCATGTGGCTTTCAGAGGATATTTCCATGACCCAATCAAACCTGCCATGTTGTCGGGTCTAATCCATCAGCTCCATGAATTTTGCCTGAGGTTTTGGATTAGCAGAAGGTACTTTCTGGCTTTCTGGAGGAAAGGTATGGATATGAAGCAACACAGCAATGCCTTAAGAGAGAATGGCCCATGACTTTGTGCTGAAATCCCTCCAACCTGTTATTCAAACCCTTGGCATTTGTGGCATGGAGAGATGCACGTTCCACACTGCGCTCCATGTTCAGATTAGTGTCTATAAGACATCTCAACCAAACCTTTATCACTTGGTAATTCACCCCCCCAGACACACAGCTACCACACCTCAGCTGGGACCCTGCCAATTAATACTGTAGAGATGCTTTGCCATCATTCAAAGCCATTGCCTCGCCATCAGGGCTCACAGAACTTTTGCCAAAACTGTGCACTTTCCAAACATCCCTTTCCATGCTGGTGCCAGGTTTTCTGACATCAGTGTTAGTACATCAAACCTCCAAGGAAATCTGAAACTCTGCAAGAACCTGGAACCATTTCTCATCAGCTGCAGTATAACAAAGGGAGCCCAGCGTGATGCTTGGCAATGTTGTGCTGGTGGAGACACCAGTTTCACCTTAGGATGGAAAAATGAGTGCTTGCCCAACCGTGATCATTAAACATGGTATGGGATGTAGGAGGTGTTGGCATGCCCATCTCACCTAGCCTTAAGAATGGGACTAATCTCAAGTGCAAGTGTTCTCGGAATAGATATTCTAGAGCGTTCAGGCTTTTATGATAGTGAGTGAAGATCAAGTCAGCACAGTGAGTGAAGAGTACCAATAATTTAAATACATTAAGAAAATCATGGAGACGTCCGAGATCAGGCTGGATAGAACTCTGAGCAGGTGATGGAGCTGTGGGTGTCCCTGTTCATTGCACGTGAGTTAGACCAGATGGCCTTTAAGGGTCCCTTCCAGCTCAAACGATTCTGTGATTGTGTGATTCAATGAAATAATAAATAATATGTATAAAATCTGTATCTGTTTGTGTTGCACTCCAAAACTCCACTATGTTGCCTAGACATTGCACCGTGGGTTCCATTGGCTTGAGTGGAAGGCTGGATGTTGGTCTCAGAGGAAAACATGTACTTTGTAAACATATAACACATGAGATAAATCCCACTCTATATGTTTATGTTGAAAATAGTTATTCATTTGGACTCTTTGCATTCAAGGGAGGGAAGCAGGAACGCGCAGGATGTGATCCATCTCATCTCAGATAGATAGCTAAAGCAGATTAAATGATCTGCGTGATATATGTGGCCCCTTCTTCCTTTCGACTAAAATGAGAGCTCAGGGCGTCCTGTTCAGCTGGAGACATATACACTGCAGACATCCAAACACAAGTGAGACAAATCCCACCCCATTTACCTTCTCAAGATTGGGTTGCCTTTCACTAAATTTCGCTCCGTACTCACATTCCTTCCTGAAAACTGCTGTGTTACTGACGTGGCTTGGCTACTGTCTCCTTCCCCAGCTGAATTATGAAAGAAAATGAGCAATCACAGCCCTCATCTTAAAGCACTTCAGGATATAAAGTGCAGTATGAATTTAAGTTATTAGATGACATCTCCAGAAGCCACCTTTGTTTGACTTGACAGTTCTTTCTGCCTTTCAGCATCGCCATTTCTCAGATTGTGTCTCCTCAACCTCACCATCCAAAAGAATTTTTCAGCTTCTTCGACTCGTAAAGGAGCATTAGAGAAGGCATTCCTGGCGAGCATGTGTGTGGGTGTGCATGTGAGTGTTTGTATGTGCAACGTGTAATGGGCCATGGAAAGACACCGTAAATGAAGACACTTTTTATGCCAGATTTGGTTTCTCTTGAGTTGTTAGGGCTTGGCAGTTTAATTACAAAAATCTTTGCCTTCAGCTTAGAGTAGAGAGGGGGTATGAGCAGGAAGGAAGGAGACGGAAGTTTTGTAATTGTACTAATAAGAAAATGAGCTATTTTTATATGACATCATGTTACGAGCTACTGCCAGTTTTGTCAGCAATAACCCATAGATGCACAGACTGATGTTTCTTCTTTAGTTTTCGGCACCAAACCTGAGTTTCTTGAGTTCAATGGAGAATAAAATCCCTACATGAGGATCATAGGAGAGGGGATATTTACATGCTGTGCACGATACACGTACAGGAGGGAGAGGAGCTATTTAAGCTTCAGGTCTCTGAAACATTTTAGACACAAATGTAAATGGATGTAAACTGGGCCATGGCTGCTTTTGAAGTGGAAAAATCAGCAGATGGCTTTGAGGCATCAGAGGAATGTAGTTCTGGAAAAGACTTTTAATAATATTAAAGGTGTGAATGGGAACATATGGCAGGGTACCTATGGCAGCAACATTGTGATCAGATGGCTTTAGAGGTCCCTCTGTTTCCATCGTCCTCTTTCATGCTTGGAATTATAGCACAATAATTTCTCCTTCTTCCTGGCTAGTCTGTTAACAATTCCAAACGGACTCAGTGAGGAGTAGTGTAGGACTGCAGTTCTTTCCTTGTGCTGGGGGGTCAGAATTTTCAGAATCATGCTATTTCCTCAGCACTGGGAGGCAGAAAATGTCTGCTGTTGTCCTGCAGTGCTTCTAATGTCGTGCTGGGCTCTTGTGGACTGTGTTCTTTGAGCTCACCACTGAAGCCTCTGAGTGCACAAAAGCTGTTTTTGTGTGATGACTGCCTGGACAGAGGATACATCTGGTCCTGAACGTGACCTAGAGATGCTCCTCGGAAAACAACAGAGATAATTCCCATTCCCTCAAGTCCAGCTGGACTTCCCAGAAGGGCAGCATAGCTCTGTGCGCTGTGCTATGGAGACTGATGAGACGTCGTGCTCTCCCCAAAGGAAATTTTGTGAAACTGTCGAGAAATAAAACTGAAAGGCATCCTGAAGGATCACATGGTTTATCTTTCTAGTCTAAGAAAGAAACAACTGTATCTATGCCATTCCCAGCAGAGGTTGATATTAACGCTATGCTTAAAGAGATTCTGCAGTGTTGGAGACTACAGAGACCTCAGATGGCTGATTCCAGAGTCCTGCTCTCTGCTACCAAGTTTCTCTTAATGTCTGATTTGAATTGATCTTGCTACAAAGGAACTCACAGTTTCTTAGCTCGACTACTCAGTATTTAAGTGATAGCATTGGTGGACAAAGGAAGGGCAACTGGTGTTGTCTACCCGGACTTGTGCAAGGCCTCTGACACTGTCCCGCACCACATTCTTATCTCTAAATTGGAGAAATATGGACTTGAAGGGTGGGCTATTTGGTGGATAAAGAATTGGTTGGATGGCTGCAGCCAGAGGGTTGTGGTCAATGGCTCTATGTCCAGGTGAAGACTGGTCATGAGTGGTGTCCACTGCGATATGTCTCGGGACTGGTGCTTTTCAATGCCTTTATCAGTGACATAGATGATGGAATTGAGTGCACCCTCAGCAGTTTGCTGGTGACACTGAGCTGAGTGGTGTCATTGACACAGTAGAAGGAAGGAATGGCATCCAGAGGAATGTGGACAGGCTTTAAAAGCAGACCCACGTGAACCTAATGAAATTCAACAGGGCCAAGTGCAAGGTGCTGCAAGGTGGAGATGGTGGCAGACCTGGTATTCCCTTCTGCTTATCCAGGGCTTTATTTATTTGTTTGTTTTTGAGGAAGAAGGCTTTGAAGAAAAGACTGCCTTGCAATCAGAGAGGGATCAGGATTCAATAGTAATCTGATGGCCAGATTCTTCTTTGCACTAATCCTTGGGGTCTGGTCAAACAGTGGACGGAGGGGATGCAAATGCTGATTGCCAGGCTTTGACCATGTCAAACAAGGCACAACAACTGGAATGTGCAGGAGTTTCCAACACGACTCGAGCCAACCTCTGGCTCCTTCTCTCTTTCCTCCACTCTGCACTTCCTCCCCAGATCTGGAGGAAGCAGGGTCCTTTTCACATGCCCTTTTTTTCCCTTCCCTTCTTGCTCCACTTGGTGTGGAGCTTGGGAGAGTGCCTTGCTTCATTTCAGGGACACGGAGGAGTGTGTCCTTAATCAAGCCCAAACCTGTCTGCTCAGACGAAGCCTAGCACAACGAGCGTGACAAATCCTGCTTCTCAACTGGTGTGAATCCATACTTCCCCTGGTTTCCCAGAAAGTGCCCAGAGAGCCTATGTGTGAAAGATAAGCCAAAAGTCGACACTGGAAGCTTGCGAAGGAATTTTTGGACGGAGTGCGAACAATCTGGTTCCCATCAGCCCACTAGCTTATTCATTCTCGCATCAACAGCCAGATGTTTAATGCTCAGCTCAAAGGCTGGTGAGTGACTCCGTCTTCCTGGCTTACAGGAGCTGCTGTCTGTTTGTCCCGTGCTAGTGAGTGAAGTATTGCAGGCCAACAGGGAGGCAAGCAGAGTAATAGTGCTTTCAGGGACCCCTCGCAAAGGCTATCTTGGCAGGATCGTATGTGCTGCATCTGTCATGCATCCTGGAAGAGTTCAGCTGCAGTCCAGTAGGGCCATGTCCCTGTGGGAGAACAGGGTGTCAAGCTCCAGGACAGGCTAATTAATCTGTGGTTTTGCAAGGAGAGTGAAGAGATCCTGGATGTGACTCTCAAGCCAGTAGGAAGTCTCATGCTCAGGAGAGAAACAACACCCAGCTACCTGAGATAGAAAGCAAGAGAGTTCAGCTGCAGGGACATGAGACATGTGCCAGTACACTCAGGGTTGGAAAATGGTCACTAGCTTATTTCATGGAGCCAAACATCTGTGACTATTGGATGGCTAAATGTGGATCCATAAATTCTGCATCGTGTGGGCTGTGGATATGAGATGCTTCTAGAGAGTTTCTGTGCCATTGGCAGCCGTATCGGTTGTGACAATCCCCAGTAAACATTTAGATGCATGTTCCCTAATTTTTAATATATATTTTTTTAATGTAAACCCTAAAAACTCCTTTTCTAATGATCTGCCTGATGTTCTATGTTCAGTTCTGTTTTTTTCCCCTCCTTATCCGTACTACTGCCTTCCAAATTCACGACCTACACTTAATGCTTCCCTATCTTCCAGCCCAGAAAGCCAACCGTATCCTGGGCTGCATCTAAAGCAGTGTGGCCAGCAGGACGAGAGGGTGATCCTGCCCCTCTGCTCTGTGCTGTGAGACCTCACTGAGAGTAGTGCATCCAGATGTGGAGTCCTCAGGAGAGGAGAGACATAGTTGGAGTGCATCCAGCAGAGGGTCACAAAAATGATCCAAGGGATGGAACACCTCCTCTACGAGGACAGGCTGAGAGAGCTGAGGCTGAGCAGCCTGGAGAAGAGACCTGATACTGGCCTCTCAGTATCTAAGGGGGATTATAAGAAAGAAGGGGACAGACTCATTAGCAGGGTCTGTGGTGATAGGACAAGGGAAAATGGTTTCAAACTAAAGGAGGGGAGATTTCTAGTTCTTTGTAATAGGGGTGGTGAGACACTGGCACAAGTTGCCCATAGAGGTGGTGGATGCCCCATCACAAGAGACATTCAAAATCAGGCTGGACAGGGCTCTGAGCATCTGATTGAGATGCAGATGCCTCTTCATTGCAGAGGACTTGAGCTGGATGACTGTTAATGGTCCCTTCCAACTCATAGAATCATAGAATCATAGAATGGCCTGGGTTGAAAAGGACCTCAAAGATCATCGAGTCTCAACCCCCCTGCTAAGTGCAGGGTTGCCAACCAACTCAAATGATTCTATGATCTGTTATCATCTTCTCTTCCCCACTGAGCATCATTACCCTCCCAAATCCCAGCATTCTTCTGATGAAGCCTCCCCTCCTCTTCTCATCTAGAAATCCATGCTCCAGCACCTTCAGAGCTGAAACACAATGCAGACGTCACATGCTACCATGTGGTGGTGGTTCCAGCATGGATATTTATGGATATTTATGGACATTTATGGATATTTATGCATGCTTTTACCTCAGCCACCTTAGTGGCCACTATCCCTCCCTCTAAGTGTTGGAAGACAACCTGCTTCATTTCTGAGAAGAAGACTTTTTCTCTCCCCAGCTTAACAATACATTCCCTTTCAGAGAGAGCAATTTCCCTGAGGACTGTGGTTTTTTACAAATGTGTCTGAACTGCCCAAGTGAACACATGGGAAAGACCATAGCCCTCTAGCACTCATCTGCTTGCCTCTTGCACTCAGTATATTTGGTTTGGATAGGGGCCCTTGCACCAGAAAGCCTGAACCTGTTTCTGAAGAGCTGCTGGAACATATGTTGGGTAATATACAGCAGGAGGATGAATCTCATAGGAGAAGGAAAGCTTTTCCAGACTGGTCCTCAGGTGCTGCTACTGACACTGTTGATGTTTAAAACTGGACACTAAAGATATGGATAGGATGGTTTTATTTATTTATTCATTTATATTAATCTTTATTAAAGACTGTTGAGAAAGCACAGGAGATTGGAGAACTCAGAAAAAAAGGCAGTGTCCTATGTAGGTGTAAAGCAAACTTTCTGCACTCTATCCAGATGACTCAGTCTTGCCCCACAAACTCATTCCTTAGCATAACCTCTGTGGGACTGTAGGAATGCAGAACAGCCTACCTGCTTCTAACAATCTCCTGGCTACTTATGGGTCTAAAAATACCATGCAGAAATAATGATACTTGGTATGGAAGAGGTAAATCTGCATCTCCGTGACCGTCTGGAGAGCGCTAGATGATGGCTCACATCATGATTCCTCGTTACTGCATCCCTAGCCATCCAGCCAGCACTGTACAACCTCAGCACGGTGTCTTGGTCCAAGCTTAAAGCTTTGAACTCTTCAGCTCAGCCTTGCAGGCTTGTTGGCTGCCACGTGTTGTGGGAATGATGTATTCTCTTGGCACTGGCCTTCTTGTTCCATTGCCGGGGCAGCCAAATATGAAGACAGATTTCTCAAGGTAGAATGGAGGTATCAAGACTTTATGCGTTGTCCCAGCTCTGGTGAATGAGAACCACAAATTCTTGCTTGGGTTTTCATGTGGTGAATGTGAAATTAAAAGAATGGTGACCCAGGAAATGAGAGACACAAAGGTTGTTCTCACAGAGGTTGTGGTGGCACACCGTGAGAAATATTCTCTGTTAGTGGGAATTATGTACATGTCGAGCCTTCCTCTTTGTCATACAAAGTAGCCCTGAAGACACCTCATCCAAACACCCAAACATCACTGTGTCATGCCCACTCACAGGTGTTTTGGAAAGGCTCTGAACTACCAGGAGCTCTTGCAGCTTTCACATCCCAGAGATGTGAGCAATCAGATTGCCCCAGAGTCAGTATTGCTTACACCCAGTGGGACCTGTGGGCTTCCCAAAGAGGAAACGATGGAAAGAGCAGCTTGGGAAGCCTCGTGGTAGTAGACTGTCTAGAAAATCGGAGTGAAGAAGCTGCAGCATTTTATTTCTTTGCAGGAAATCCAAGAGTCCAGGAAGACTGATGGCAGTGATGGGTTGATGGTTGGACTAGGTAATCTTTGTGGTTGTTTCCAACTATAATGATTCCATGGTTCTGTGATTCTAAGACTGGCCCAAGCCAAGCCCTGGGAAATGCAGATTCACATCATGGGATTTTCAACCCTCCTTCCGTGCATCTGCAAATCTAAGACTCGTGTCCCCTTCCTTCAGTAGCCCATCAACCTTTCTAGAGTTCCATTTACTCAGTTTCTGAAACCTGGAGGAACTAGAAACCTTGACACGCAGAAAAGAGCTAAATTTATCTGTGGCACCCTTGGCCTCACAGAAGTCATGCTGTGAATCTGCTCTGGAGCTGGAAATAAAACTTCTTGTCTTCAGGCAGCCCATATGGCTGCATAACCTCAAAGCAAAATTTCTTCATTACCCAGACACTGATAATGCTGAGCAGCTCATATGGCAGGACTGCCTAGGAGCAGTAGAGCTGGAAGCCCTACATCTCAAGCAATATTGGCAAGGAAACAAGAAAACAAAATCATCAAAGCAGAGAGAACAGAAAAAAGAAACTTGCACAGAAAGAGACATATGATGCACACGTTGCACTGAGAAGCTGTACGACTGAACACACCATCCCAGCTGTTTCCAGTGCTGGGGCACATGGTGCATTTGCTAATCATCATTGTCTCTTTCCTCTCCCTCCCCCAATTATGAACTGAGAACACTTGAAAAAAAAAAAAGAGTATATCGGATCAAGCTAAGGGCTTGCCTGAAATGAGGGAGAATGACCACTACAAAAGAAGGACAGTCGTGCTGTGCAGCTTGGAGAGCAGTGTGGTCTTCAATGTTCCTTCTTCCCGTAGTCTTATAAGGACTTTTAATGCATACATCATCAGAGCTTGACTGAAGTCAAAATGAGTGCAACTGAGGCTGAATAGCTCAGAGAAAAGCAGCCAGGATGATCTCAGGATACACATACACCTGTGTACTGGTGTGTTATGCCTGCTGACCCTGCAGCCATATAAAATGTCTGTGCAGGGGGGAGAAGTTGTTTGTGTGTCCATGCAGTGCCTACTGCAGTGGCTCTCTGGTTCTTCCAGAGGCCCTTAATCACTGTTGCAGTGCAGTCAGTCATGATTTAGAGGATCATCTCTCATGGAAGTCTTGCTCTGTCTCATCTCTCTGTGTTGTGAATTAACCCCACACCCTGCACAACCAGCAGTAGGAAGTGGAGATTCAATTAGTGGCTTGTGTGTCCCAGCTGAAATTCAATATCTTTCTGGTTCTAGTGGCTCTCTGATCCATGCCAGAAGTTGCAAGGGAAAAAAGATGCTTTTCACCATTGGGGCAGACAGCTGAGCTGCCTGATCTGGATTGGAGCTGGTTGAGCAATTCAGGGATGCACCAAATGACATTTCTCCTCTGGCCATCCATCTGGCTGGCTGTTCAGATTGTGCAGGAGTAGAGTTATGCATTGGAGGAATATATCATCTGTGATGTGCATATACACAATGTGCAAGCGCTGTAATTCTCGAAGGATATTTATGGACTTGAATGGAATTTCTAAGCAGGAAAATATGTTTTGGTGTTAATTATAATTTTTAATTCCTTGTTCACATTCTGTATGGGTATAAAGAGCCGTTTCACTAAATTCAGTGGAGTATCCTCAGTATTAATGAAGAAATTCATACTCTTTGGTAAAAGTCAATGCGTTGTGAAAAATAACAATGCTTCATTGTCAGTGCTCACAGGAACAGTGTGATGAAGAAAATTGTTGCTATTGTAGCTTTGTAATTCAAAATTTGGACAACCAGAGGCACTTGACTGGTTTATTTATTCTGCTTGTAACTCTAATAATTGTTCCAAACTGTCTGTATTAAGTTTGCAGTAAAACCAAAGTATTTCTTCTGAACAGTGTAAGGCTGCTACATTTCACACCCTTCAGAAATGATTTGTTCTTCTAACACATGTGTAAAGGAAAAGACCAATGAAAAAGCTGTGGACAAAAGTCCTCAAATGAGAACTGGCATTGTACTCGCTAGCTAAAGATCCAGTTTTCACATAGTAACTCTGAGCTCAGTATAAACCCAGAGTTCTTTGAGAACGTGGTTCTCTACAGTCATATCAACGTAACACTGAATGTTAAGATAGTGCTGGAATGCTGGGATAATGTCACCATACTGAAGGCAAAGATGCACAAAGCCCTGTGATGTGAGGGACTCTTCTATATCTGTCTGTCATGTTTTTTTAGGGCTTGAGCTCACCAGTGAGTCAGACACCACGTCACACATATGTTGATGCACAGCCTACTTCGAGAAGGCAATGCTGGCAACTGGCTGCACGTGCTCCCTGAATCTCTTTAAAGTTTGCTCCTGAATTTGCTCCTGGCTTGTTTGAAAAATTTCCAGAGTGGAGTTAGTGACCTCTAGCATAGCATTTCCTCTAGCAACAATGGCAAAATTTCAGCTAGTGCCAAGTGGGGTGTTCCTGTAGTCGGCAGGGATCAGGGACTGCTCTGCTGGCAGACTAGAGATACCCTGGACATGGTTAATTCCTTCCCGGTGGACCTCACTGTTGGAGAACCATCTAGGGAATTTTTATTAAACTAGTACAGATGCAGCCTATGGATCTGCTTCTTTTCCTCCACTGAGCAAAAAAGACTCTTTAGCTGCCTTTCTAGAGTGTCACCTCTTCAACTTTCAGTTCATCTTTCTTGAATCTGGATCACTAGAGCTTAATAGTAATTCAGGTGATGTCTCAGCTACTCTCTGTGCAATGGTATTAACACTTCCCTATCTCTACTGGAAACATCTTACTTGAGATACATTACAACTGCAGTTGTTCTTTTTAAGGACACTGTGTTCAAATAGACAAGCTGTGGATGTCTTATCCTTGGAGGTGCTCAAGGTCAGGCTGGATGGGATCCTGGGCAGCCTGATCTGGTGGGTGGCAAGCAACCCATGGCAGGTGGTTGGAGCTTGATGATCCTTAAGGTCCCTTCCAACCTACACCATTCTGCGATTCTATGAAATAGACTATTTCAAGTCCTTGTTTTTTTTCTTTCTCTACTGTTACCTTCAATTGATTATTTTCTACCTTGGTCTCTAAGTGCAGTCTCTCACTCTTTGTTACTGTCAAAACGCACCCGTTTTTCTCACTCAGCTTCCCTTAAAGGTCATCCACGTCTTCCCATATCATATTTGTATCCTTCTCTGCAATAGCAATGCAGTCACTCAAGTTTGTGTCATCAGCAGATCTCATGACCAGGCGCCTGCTTTTTTTCTGCCAAGTTCATTAAGGAAAATATTTAATAAGATTGGTCCCAGAACTGATTATTAAGGAACATGATGGGGTTTCTCTGGATTCACTCAGAAGTAACAGACAGCAAATGTTGGCCCCAGATGGTATTTTGTTCAAAACAAAATAATGACTTCCATCTGTCTCATCACTTTCCAAACTGAGGTCTGTGGAGCACTTGCTGGTGGTCTGTAGAGTGCTGGCTCTTTGCAAGGTGCTGGCTCCTCCTCGTAATTTCCAGCTGCTAAATTCTACTAAATTAAGCTAAAGCTTACAGTAAATGTTTTCCTAATATTATTTTCATGTGTAAGTCACTGCGGGAGTTGCTGGTGGGAACATATGTGATTGGAAAGGGAGCTCACCTGTGGGATAATTCCCAAACTGGGATGCGGTATGAGTGACCTAAGACCTAAGGAGCTTCTTATCTGCTTATTAATAAAGAGTTTACTGTGTGTGTCACAGTAGCGCAGAATAGTCCCAAGCAGAGACGTGCCTATAAATAGGCTGAGCTTCTACAGACTCCTGCTGAAGGCAGTTCCTATCTTAAGATAATTCCAAGATGATGTGCAGACGGGAGGAAAAGCAGAAGACAGGTGAACATACATGAAAGACTCAGGCACCCAGGAACTCACTTGCTTGAGCTGATTCAGACATCTGCTGCTATGAGAACAATAACTGACTTGTCTGCCGAGAATGTAAACTCTGAATCACGTCTTGCATTACCATGTCTGAAAACATCTGTTGGATACAAGGCGTGGAGATGAGCCCAGAACAAAGAACTGAGTGGATGAAATCTACTCTACTCACTGTCCGTCTTGTTTCTCTGATTGTGAGGATGTAGACTGGACACTGAGTTGATGCATAATCTGTGGTAAAAAAAAGGTCTTATTGATGGCTGGGTTCACAGTTGGCTTCAGTGGATGAGCCATTACAACAGTGCAGTGAGAAAGGATTGCTCGGAAATCTTCATGTGCAACAGTTTCTCTTGAGTCAAACTCTCCGGTGGTTGTTCCAGTGGAGCCTGAGCACTTTCAGCACCAGGACAGCCTTGTCCTTGTTGCAGTATTGATTTCTTCTGTAGTGTCAAGGAGTGTTCACCTAATGATTCTGGACTTCAATTCAGCCTGCTGCTGTTATAACTAGTGTGAAAAGAAAATCACAGAATCGTAGAATCATTAAGGCTGGAAAAGACCACCAAGGTTGTCCAGTCCAACTGTCAACCCATCACCACCGTGCTTACTAAACCATGTCCCACAGTGCCACAGTGCCAAGGGAAATCTGCTTTTCTTACTACCCCTAAGCAGGATTGCAATTCCAATGGCATCTGAAAACTTAGAGGAAAGAAAATGTAGCTTTTGCTATGTTTTTATGAGGCAGTGGTGAAGGAGGGGGTCAGGGGTCTCACAACAAGCTTGATGCATGAGCCAGATCAGCTCTTTAACCACAGAACCTGTGGTTTCAAGAGCCAACATGATCGCTCTGGAGTTGAAACAAATCATTGACTAACCAAAAGAATGAAATCCTGCTGAGGTTCTCCAGAGCTCTGTTTAACACTAGGAAGCAGAGGAAAAGACACCAGACTTAGGATTGAAAAATTATTCCCAAGAAGAAAGACTCCATGTTGCAGTTCCTTCTAACTAGATATCCCCAGGCTTGTCTTTCATTCCTTGGCAGACAAAGCTCTATATGGAAAGAGCCTTAAGAGAGCTTAAGAGGGAGTGACTGAGACAACAAAATGCAGATCCACAGAATCACCTAATGGCTGACGCTGGAAGCACCTTTGCAATTGTACAGCTATGTTCAGTATCAAGATCTGGGGCCTTCCTCCTACTTTCTCTTTGCAAAGCAGAAACTTTATCTGGACTGAGGTTGTGATGGTTGTATCAGAAGGCACTTATGATCTCTTATAAGTGGGAAGACCCAGAAGAATGGCATGAGAAAAAGGAAGGGCAGGAAGATCAAATAGTCAAAAGTAATGGGAACAAAGAAGCAATAGCCAACAACTCTCTCTGCCCAGAAGGGTTGTTATTTTACCCTGGAGAACCAGAGCAGATTGACTGAACTGCAGCCAGTAGATCTGAGCTGATGAAATATCTGTCTCACAGTTTCACTGGCAAAGAAAAAGGGCTTTCTTCTATTGGAAAGAGAGGTTGTCTGTTATCTGAGCTGCCACACAGTGATTTTGGCAGGATCACTTGAATGCAGACTGGTTCTGGAAAATATCTTTAGCTGATATTGTCCTCAGTCACCACCCTTCAGACTATTGTCTGCACAAGATACTCAGCGTCACTCCAGGAAAGATTTCGTGGTTAATTTTGGGTGAGCAATACTTGACTGGAGTTAGTGAGTGAAGACACAGTCCTGGAGCACCTATCTTACCTCTGTGCAGTGACTGTGTGCAGCAGGTCTGAATAAATGTCAAGTCTGGATAGATGTCAACTCAACTGTGAGCCAGAAAGTAGACCAGTGAAGAGCCCAGCTAAGATGGAGCCAAACCCTAAATAATAAATATATCAGCTTGGATTTTGCTATATGATCCTTGAGCTTTGGTAGCTAGGAGTTTGTGTTTAACTATGTCTCCTTGCAAGGGCTCTTGATTTGGAAGGGACCTTTAAAGGTCATCTGGTCCAGCTCCCCTGCAATGAACAGAGAAGTGCCACTGTCCTCCACAGCTCATGGGTGACCATCAGCCCCTCTTTGTCAGTATCAACCAAGTTCAAAAGAGCTGGATGTCATCCACATTCCCTCTCATTCTCTGGCCGTGTTTGAAGCTAGACTTCCTCGCTTAATTTCTGTGAGCCAAATTGTTTGCGCTGAACTGGCAAAAGATGAATCCCAGAGCTCGTGCTTTGTTTTGACATCTGTGTTAGCAGCGTGGTGGTGTTTTGGTTTAGTGCTCTGTGTCTGCGGATTTCATGCTGCCTGCGTCTTCTCGTTGTTCTTCCATTTGGTTTGTGCTGGCCACTGGAGATATGTTAAAAGGCCCTGAGATTTGTGGCTCAGGTTGCCAACATTTGCACCTTGTCATCACCAAGCTGATGATAGGTCGTGCTCGGCAGAGGACACCGAATCCCCAACATGAGCATGTGTGAAGGAGAGTCTGCTCATTGCCTGCATGGCCTGAATTGCTTGAGTGATGTGGCAGCAATCTGCAGGAGTCACCTGCAACGTGACTTGTCCTAGACCCATCAGCACTTCTGCACTTGATATGAGTCACCAAAGCAGAAGCCAATGGGGTGTGGTGCTGTCCAGGTTTATCAAAGCTGCAGCGGGTTAGTTCACCTTTACCAGAGCCCTTCTGTAGTTGATAAATTAAAGAAAAAATTAAAAAAGAAATCAGGTAGATCTCCAAAATCAAAGCTCTGCCTTAAAGCTGGGTGGCTGACTTCTACAGAACAAAATGAACCTCACCTCACAGAGGCATCTACATGACGGAGGCCTCCATGGGAGCCAGTCACCCCAGGCTGCCTTTATAGTCAGTGAAGAGAAACAGAGCATGATTCTGAGCTAATAGAAACGTCTGCATGAGGCTGAGATGAATGGCTCCTCAGAAGTGCCTGTTTTCCTCTCTTGACTCTAATGTCTGGGGAGCGCAGGGCTTGCAGCTCAGATGGAGATGTCTGCAGACGCGGGGCTGGAAAGCCAAGTAAGATGGATTTCACCATGATGAATTCCCCCAGAGTGACAGTGAGCGCGTTTGCTGGCGAAACATGCCAGATCTTAGCTTTAATATATTAGGAGTTAAGAGCATTCCTTGCACTGAAAGGGGAAAAGACTGAGCAGAGAGGGGGCAGCACGCATTAAAACAAAGTAAAACAAACACAGAGGCAAAAGTACGTTGTGTTAACCCAGCCTGACCTTCCCTGGGACACTGCCTGAAGAGCTCGGGGTATATAAAAGCCAGGACAGACAATGACCTGGAGGAAGGAGATGCCTTAAGGAAATATTTTGTTCACTGCAGTGTCTTGTGATAACTCACTAACACGCTGCGTTGCCAAGTGCATTTCAGAATTATAAAACTCTTCCCATTTGCAGCTCCCCCTGGACCTTTTTTAATCAGCTAATTTCTCCCAGGGCTCCCCAGGAAGGCCGGAGTTCAGGCAGGATTCCCATTAGAAATAGGAAAGGCCTGTCTGATCACTGAGTTTATCCAGCTGTGTAATTTGCAGTGAATAATGACCACTGGGGCTCTAGCAAATTGTGGGGGCAGTGGGGCAAGGGAGGGATGTGACTGCAATGAATCATCACAGGGTCATTCTGAGCTTGCTGTCTGCAGAGACATAACGTGGCATTTTTTGTTCATCTGGTTTACCTGTATGTGTTTATGCTTGTATTTACTTGTTTATGGCATCTTTGTGCCAGATGTGCCTTCTCTTTCATGTAGCAAACCCATAAGCAGAGGCGATTTGGAAGTAGAAGACACTTCCTGGGGCCAGGGCAGGTGCAACTATCTTTTAGGATAATTGCACTATATCTAAGGGGAAATCACATTTGTTTCTAGGTGTTCAAGAAATGTGAAGATATGGCACTGACAGACATGGTTTGGTGGGTGATATGGGTGGTATGTGGATAGCTGGACAAGATGATCTTAGGGGTCTTTTCCAACCTTAATGATTCTATGACTCTACTCTGTAGGGAGTCTGTGAGCTCTTGGCTTCCTCTGGGGTCACTGTGCAAAGAGGAGTATCTCAGGACCAGCTGTCCCTCTGGAAGCATCTCTCTTCCCAGTGACTCCAAAAGAAGCCTTGAGCAGCTGGCTGCCTCCTTCAAGCATCTCAGGAAAGCAGGATGAATCTCATACAAGAAATTTTGGTTCAGCCTCCTGAAAGGAGGTTGTGGCGAGGTCAGGGTCAGACTCTGCTCTCAGGTAACGGTGATAGGAGCAGAGGGAATGACTTCAAGTTCTGACAGGGGAGGTTCAGGTTGGATATTAAAAAAAGATTATTCTCAAAAAGGGTGGTAATGCAGTGGCACAGGCTGCCCAGGGATGTGGTGTAGTCACCGTCCCTGGAGGTGTTCAAGAACTGTGGAGATGTAGCACTGAGGGACCTGGTCAGTGGGCATGGTGGGGGTGGGTTGGGGTTCAACTTGGGGATCTTGGAGGTCTTTTCCAACCTTCATGATTCTATGATTTTGAAGGTGTCTCGCTTGGTTTCTGCCCATGGAGTAGCCATCACAAAGTCCGCATGGAACTATTGTCACCTGGTCCTTCGACTGTCTGAACCTCTGGGTTGTTCTGCAGAACAAGAATCACGGAGTCCTTCCTGTGCTGAGGGGTCCTAAGGCCACACTTCAATGAATGTAACGAACTGAGCTGTCAGCACCGTGGAGAAAAGGTACCTCAGATTCACAGCATCACCTCACCACCTCCTTTCTGCTGCCCCAGAACAAGCCATTCTGAGTGGCACACCAGCTCAGGCATCCAAATGAAATTTAAATGAGAACTTCTCCTCCTGAGCAATTTTGCAGGAATTGCATTCCATGCAACTATACAAATGTCTGTGCTGGCTCCAGGGAACCGATGGGGAGGGGAATGGGGAAAGCATCCACGGCAGGAGGAGTACAGAACTGCTGCTCTTCAGCATCGTGCTGGTGCAACGTTCTTGCTGAATGGCTGAGGTGTTTCTGAACTACCTAAAGTCAGCCCAGCCTTAGGAAAACCAGGCATATGTAGTATCCTTATTGTATTTTTTTACGCAACTCAGTGGTTCTTTCTTCACTGTTTGAAATTTCAGAGCTTATGGTTGTGCTCTTAGTAAACCAGCCTACAGGAAACCATAGAAGACAACTTGGAAACTGAATAGAAATGGAAGTGAAGGCAACTAGAAACCAAGCGTTCTAACACTGATGGTGTTTCCCTTGTCGATAAATGTAAAACAAACGTTGCAAAAGGACACAGGGAATATTCAGTTTGAAACATTTATTAATTTTTCTGTTCTAGAGCCAATAGTCTAAGAACTATCTATTTTAAAGAGAATTTTGTCATGAGTTTGGCCCTTTGGAAAGTTTCAAAACTCTACTAAATTGAAGTCTCAAAATGCTGATAAAAAAAACACTCCAGGTGCAAATAGGAGATGGCAAAAAATTGACTATAGCACAGAAGTAGCTGAACATCCTGGAACAAATGCATTCGGCATGGATGGGAATAGGATCTTAACATGAAATAATAGGCGTATGTCACTTCTGTTGTCATGTAATTAAAGAACAAAACTTCCTGCAGAAGGGAAGGGATTGTTTTGTGCCTGCTAATAGCCCATGAGTGCAGTTAGGGCTGATTCTCACGTGTTGTGTTTCTGTACTCAGGGCACAGCTATGAGTGCCAAGTGGAAATCGTCGGTCCTGGCTTGTTCTTTGCAATTAATCCCTTGCCATACTGCAGCTCTCCTGGTCCATGTGTGGGCTGTTCACGTAGTGTTTAAAAGACAAGTGACACATCATCAGTGGGGCAGACCCTTGGCAAACACCGAGGAACCTGTCTCTGCCAACTCTGACGTGCCCTCATTACAACTAAACTACTTAAAAGGGTCAGCGCCAATTTAGTCAACTTTTTTGTAGAACCATAGAATCATTATGGTTGGAAAAGACCACTAAGATCATCAAGCCCAACCATCACCACCAGGACCACAAAACCGTGTCCCACGAAACCATTTTTGAGTTGTGTTTTTTTTTTCTCAGAAAAAAAAAAAAAAGGGTCCATTAAGCACATTCCAAAGGATTTTTGGTTGTTTCTTTGTTCGCTGTTGTTTTCCTCCCTTATCTCAGGTTCCTTCCAACCCAAGCCACTCTGTGATTCTATTGTATGGAAGAAACAGAAGGTGGAAAATGAAGAAATTGCTATTGGCCTTGAATGGGGCGGAGAGAGTGGCTGGTATTTCAAACAAACAGCTGCCAGAGAATTTATTGGATTTCCCCTGCCAAACAAAAGGATTGACTTCAATGACATTCCTCCAGCCCTGATTTGTGTCAGCCAAGTTACATGTGAAGTGCATTTGACAGAGGGTATTTTGATGGGAAACCTCCCCCCAGCACCTTTCCTGCTTTAGAGCCTGAGAAAGGAGGAACATAAACAAAGCACTGGGACGGGTTCTCTAACAGCAGCGTAATGTGGCTCTGGAGGAAAGGATCGGCTATGGGAGAGCAAGTGTGCGGTGAGACTGCACATTTAATGACAAAAACAAGGCAAAAAATAAATAAAAAAAGAAACTTGGTCAGGCAGGAGAAGTCCTCCAGGGAGCATTTCGGCTTTTACCAGGTGGCCTCCTCTGCACGTTTCAATTCCTGAATGACCAACTGGTGGAAACAGACTCAGAGCCATACGCATATCCGGGCTGAACGTGGTTCCTCCTGTCATTTATTCTTGTTGTCTGGAGCGAGAGGAAATATCAGCAAATCAATTGCAAAAATAGCAAGTCATCAGTAATTTTGGAAGGTGAAGAGGTCTGGTAGCTCAAGTGAAGCTCTGAGCACAAGAGCTGGCCTGGAGGGGACAGCAGCAGGTAGCCTCCCAGCACTGCTGTTCTTGCTCAATCAACGCCTGCGGCCATTACCTGCAAGATGTGACCCCACTGCAGCAAAGTGTCCCTTTGGCAGACGCTGAGTTTACAGATGCAGCAAAGGAAAATCCAGTGTGAAGTGGAATATCGTCAGTGTTCACATCCTGTTAATATAGGGAGAATATGGTGTACCCTTCCACCTCAGGCTTCAGTTTCCCTGCAAGAACATCAGGCTGAAAACTCCTGCTTCCAGCAACCTCTCCCTCAATATTGGCGTTGACTGACAACTGCCTGATGAGATAAAGATTTTCAACGCTGGCTTTTAACCCTGGTGTTTAAGAGTGCCCTACAGAAGTCAGTAAAAAGTGATGTCTGTGGGCACAGCAGTATCCTCCATTCTGCAGGTAATACAAAACTATCCCCTCTGCATCTCATCCAGAAGGCCATTTCCATTGAAGAGCAGAATGGGTCATAGAATCGTAGAGCCATATAGTCATTAAGGTTGGAAAAGGCCTTCAAGATCACCAAGCCCAACCCCAACCCATCCCCACCGTGCCCACTAACCATGTTCCTCAGTGCCACATCCCCATGGTTCTTGAACAACTCCAGGGACGGTGACTCCATCACTTCCATGGACAGCCTGTTCCAATACCTCACCACTCTTCTGTAGAAGAATTTTTTCCTAATATCCAACTTCATATTACAATGTCCAGCTTCATTTTACCTAGTAAACCTCCCTTTCTTCACCATGCCACACACTCAGAGTCTCATGGATAGGATGCTCCATGGACGTGCACATGGTCTTTAAAAAGAAGAATTCCAGAGCTCCCAGATAAATCTCAAAGACAGTTCCAGACTAGGGAAATTCATTCTGTCTCTCACCAAACCACTGGCTGGGGAAAGCAACGTCGATGCCTTGGAACCTCATAGGCAAAGAACAGGACCTGAGGGAACTGGAGACACTGTAGACCCAAACGATGGATTGCCATCTACCAAACTTCAGCAGGAAACTCCTAACATCTCAGCAGCTGCTGCCAGGAGAATGGAACCTAGTAACTCCACTGAGCAAGATAACATGATGATGAGGTGGGTTACCTCCGAGATAGAATATCTGGTGAACTTCCTTATGTGGTAGACTGATGCCCGCTTTGATTTGCACAGAAACATGAATGCCTGAATATCCTTGCAGAAACAGAGATGTGAGGTCACATGTGTGATCTAGGGTATTTACTCTATCAAAATAAAACCTGTGGCAGTGTGAGATGTTTATGAGGTGATATCCATACCTGGGAGACATGAAGAGATGAAGAAAACCAAAGCTCAAGTGCACATGTAGGTGAGTCTAATAAACTTGCCAAGTTCATCACAAAGAAATGAAGTTACTGACATATCACCCTAATTTTTGCCCTGTATTTTCTACATGAGTTTCTAGGTTTCTGTAATTCTGTCCTTCAGAAGGTTGTCCAATTTATATGGTGGTTGTGTTAAGGAGTGCCATTGCTGCCTCAGTGAAATAAGAACGCACAGTAGCCAGATTGCCTGAGGATCACTGCAGATGAGAAGCAGGAATGGGGAAAGGTGAGGGTGGAAATATATTTGGCCTCTGAAGTCAGGTAACTGGCTTCCATCTAAGAGAAAACAGGGACAAGACATGATTATGGATCTACAGGGAAAATGAAGGAAAAGAGAAGAGGGTCGGAGCATCACCAAGAAATAAAAGCTACTGGCTGTGAGCTGAGATAATGTTGTCTGGGGGAATGAGGTTATGATCAGCATCTGCTTCGTATTCAGTTTCACTTTCACCAGTGTCTTCGCTGGAGATGGTCGGAAAAGTTGTCTTTCCAGTGTGTGTGGGAGTCGGTGCTCCAGTCTGATGGGTGTCAGCCAGGTGGATGAGGCCAGAAACAAAGCTGAGATTTACAGGCGGTTCCTGTTGGCTTGCAAGGACGAACAGCTGGGAGGGAGGTGTGAGTATGCTGGAGGATAGATGCAGCATGCTCTGATCTGCAAACCACTGCGCTAGGAGGCAGGAACTCCTTCTAGCTTCGGCAATTCCCTGACCAGCCATGGATGTGTCAATGAAGCAAAAAACGTTCAAAGCCAACAGCTGAAGAAGTAGGGCTGCAAAAATGACATGGCTCGAACTTCAAAGGAACGGAGCAACCAGCAGGTTTCATTTGTTTTGGCACCTCTGTAATGAAACAATGTAGGAACCAACTGCCCAACAGCGTTTCCAAGGATTTGTTTAAAGTTTTCATTACCTTTTCTGCCTCAGTTTCTTACCTAGTAAAAAATGATTATGCTTGCCTCTCTCATGGGATGATAGTGAGGAGTTCCATGTGAAATGGACAGGCTGCATTTTTGGCTTAGATTTAAGGGCCAAAAAGGAGACATAGTTCAGGCAGTGAGCTGTAAGATGAAGCTCATTACCGCAAAGAGAAGAAACACTATCTGGACTAATGCAAGCCTTAGTGAGAATGACCTCACTTTGGAGTGTCATTGTGGCAATGGAGAAGGAGTTAGAATCATAGAATCTCCTGAGTTGGAAGGGATGCATAAAGTTCATCGAGTCCTGTACCTGGTTGTATTACTGCAGCACCCATTTTTGGTATAAAACACGCAGCTTCATAGAATTATAGAATCCTTAGAGTTGCAGGGGACCTTTATAGATCTTGTAGTTCAACTCCCCTGCAATGGGACATGCATAGCTAGGTCAGGTTGCCCAGGGCCTGATCCAAACTCGCTTTGACTTGAGTTACCAAATTTAATTTTGTAGCAGCAGCAGATGAAGAGGCACTGGCATAAGCTGTGGCGACCCAAAGAAGCAGCGGGTGCCCCATTTCTGAAGGTGCTCAAGGCCAAATTGGATGGGGACCTGGCAGCCTGATCTGGTGGGTGGCAACCAGCCTACAGCAGAGGGTTGGAACTAGATCTTTAAGGTCCCTTCCAACCCAAGCCATTCTATGATTCTTTGATAAGAAAGTAGAAATTTTTGCAAGGCATTTTAGAAAAGTATCGTTTGGTATGGAGGAGCTAAACCTGAAACATGGGTGGTTGACAATATGATCTGTCAAATAATTTTTTTGATGTTATTCTGGGGAATCCACAAAAGCAGAGAAACTCCTTCGAACACACAGTGATTGTGAGCAGAAAGCAGTGATTTCCAGACTTCAAAACAACAAAGTTCTGAGGCAGATCATATCTAGATCTGAGTCGATAATAAAGTGGCTGGGCCATACCTCTTAGCAAGCCACATCAAACCCGCAGACCTGAGTATATGGGGATTTTGGAATCATTTCACTATTTCTAAGACTAACCTGTGGCTTTGATTTAGCAAGAGACATTTCCAAGAGCTGAAGAAGCAGCAGTTTGGCTGTTTGTCAGCTTGAAAAGCCCTGTGTATTGTCTGCCTTTGGCTGGAGGGAGAAAATGAAGGCATAGCAAGACAGTAGCTGTTCTGTTTCCACTGGGGCTGCAGAGCCCCAGTCAGCCTGACAAAATGTGCTGAGGTTCCTCCACTGATTGTGTCTGGCTTTTCTTGCTGAGCAATGGAGAAAACGTCATTTTCTCTCTGAATTTTGCCTCTCTAGAAAGTCACTGGCAAAGAGCTTGGTGGGCAAAATGCCATAAGTAATCACTCAGGCCCCCAAAGCCATCAGACTAGGGATTAGTGAGAAATCCCCTTGCAGATGAATGGCTAAGGAACAACCCAATTAACCAAAGTCCCTTCTTCAGTGGTGGGTCAGGTAACAGGGAAGGAAATCTTAAACCTGCTTTAGCTTTATGAGACAGTATTTGGTGGAAGGGTGAAAGACAATGCCTACAAAAATCCATCAGTAGGAAACAAAAGCCTTTGCTGACAGAGATGTCCCCAGAGCAGAACTGTCTTGCAACCATGTAAGAAAGAAGAACATCAAAGTGAAAATTGTTTATACTTCTGGTTCACTGTCTTATTAAGGGAGTGGTCACCATGGCTCCTCCTTGGCACAGGTCATTGGTTGGGAAACATGGAGGGACTTTATGGGTCTTCTTCTTGAACGCAGCTAGGGGACAGAGGGACCCTCTAAGCAACACAGCACGTGGCCCCAAATCAGTGTCATCATCCCCCATGCAGCCGATGTCTTCAGTGGTCTATAAGAGTGCTGGACATCTCTGGGTTCAGCATTTCTGCGTTTTCAAGCTCTATCAGATGGCAAAGTGTTGAGTGCTTGGGTACGTTTGGGGAAAGGGAGGACAGGGTCTTGTCTAAACGTCTGCTGTTACTTTCATCTCCCAGAGAAAGCTCTGGGTTATGGTAGGGAGAAGGCCAAATTCTCGTCCAAATCATAAGGGATAGAATTTGGCAGCCTCTTCCCTTAGATCTCTCCCAGTTGGTTGTCATCATCACAGAGACACCATCCTGGTTTGGCAGCTCCTGCGCAGGGAAATCCCCCATGGGCCTGGGATAAGTGGGGCTGAAGGATTTGAGGCAGGATAGGGTAAGGCTCAAAATGGCTTGAAGGGAAATGGCATGGCTCAGAAAAGTATGGAGAACTGCATATTTACCTGAGCCTTCCTGTGCTGAGCCATGAATATAAGGCTCCGGGAGCATACTGACTGCAGTACTCACCTAGGCTGAATTTTTGAAGGCTTTTGGGTCCGTGAGTAAGGGCCACAACAACAGTTCCTTCCTTGTCACAACTGGAACAATGTCCCCAGGCTGATAAACTGCTCACCCTGCTGCCCAGCAGTCCTAGAGAGGATGCGGTGGAACAGAGACTACCAGATCTCTCCAAGTAAGTTTTCTTCTCCAGTACATAAGGCTCATTGCTTCAGGTCAGTGAAGCTATGAAGGGTCTGGAACACAAGTCTGATGAAGACTGAGGGAACTGGGATGCTTCAGTCTGAAGAGGAGACTCAGGAGAGACTTTATGACTCCTAACAACTCCTGAAAGGAGGTTGTGTCAAGGTGAGGGTCGGCCTCTGCTCCCAGGTAACAGTGATAGGATGAGAGGTGATGGCCTCAAGGTGTGCCATGGGAGGTTCAGGTTGGATATTAGGAAAAATTTCTTCTCAGAAAGAGTGGCAATGCATTGAACAGGCTGCCCAGAGAGGTGGTGGGATCACCATGCCTGGAGTGGGTCAAGAAAAGGGTAGATGTGGCAACAAAGGATGTGGTTTAGAGAGCATGGGTGTTGGACTGACGGTTGGACAAGATGATCATTGAATCATAGAATGGTCTTAGAGGTCTTTTCCAACCTTAATGATTCAATGATTCTATGCTATGTTCATTCCTGGCATAAAGGGGGGGGGGGAAGGAGCTGAATGCCAGAAAGTGTTTGACCTTTCATTTATATTTTCTTTGCAATTTTATTCTCCATTTTCATGAAGTTCTCCCCTTTCTCGTGAAATTCCATTCTGCTTTGCTCTTTGAGGTCAGACCCACCCAGGTCGAGCAAATAGCCACCACCAAGATGACAACTGCTGAACACATCCCTCATATGGGTCTAGCCCAGATGTACATGCACCAGCCAGTGTAAAGCTACCCTGGTCCATTGGGGAGATTCAGTAATAGAACAAGGGGAAGGAATGTACCCACCCCTCATCCTTCAGAGTTTCCAAGTAAAAAGCAAGAATGAAGATCTTTTTTTCCTGTTGTGTTTATATGGTGGGGATATTTTTGTTTGGTTGGTTTGTTTGTTTTTGTTTTTAGTGATTTTTTTTCCTCTCACTGCAACAAAGAAAGAACCAAAGCTCCGAAACCAACAACAACCAAACTCGTGGGTTTCAAGGTGGGTTAACAACGTGCAAAGCACATGCCAGAACATGTGTTATTAGCAATAAAAAAGTCCTTTATTTGTCTCTCTGGGGAATTTCTTTCACACTCACTTTTTTTCAAAACTATCTTTATTTGTTTCCCTTCTCCCTCTCCCTCTCTCTCTCTCTCTCACACACACAACCAGATCACTTAAATAAAACAAGGTTTTATATTCATTCCAGGCAGGGATTCCTGCCAAAATGTGTGCCTCTTTTTTTTTCCCTCCACACTTTTTCTTATATACAGACCGGTGAAAAAAACACAGAAAAATCTGAGGCCTATGAGGTGACAGATGAACAAGATGTAGAGGCAAATTATCCAAATGGTGTTGCAAAGGAATGGCTTTTACTGGCAGAAAGGAACATATTTTTGCAAAAGTTAAAGGAATTCCTCTGTTTCTTTTCGATTTTTCCATGCTGGAAGTTTTATTTTCAAGAGTAGACAAGGCTCCCACATTTTAGATATTCCAGACAATACTTTCCTTGGATTTGTTGCTCTGTTTGCTTGTTTCCTTGCTTTTTTTTTTTTTTTTTTAAATGAACAGCAGGGGTCTCTGCCTTAATTTACTCCTATTTTGTGCACAGCAATTTTATTTGCTCTGAATTCAATTGCCAGACATGCAAAACTTTGAATGTCTCCAGGGATGGGGCATCCACCACCTCTCTGGGCAACCTGTGCCAGTGCTTCACTACCCTTATTGTAAAAAAAAATATTTTCTTTATATCCAGTCTAAATCTCCAGTCTTTTAGTTTGAAACCATCTCCTCTTGTCCTATCACAATAGATGCTGCTGAAGAGTCTGTACTCAAGTTGTGCCAGAGGAGATTCAGGTTGGATGTTAGGAAAAACTTATCTGGAAGGGTGGTCAGGTACTGGAACAGGCTGCCCAGGGAGGTGGGGGAGGCACCGTCCCTGGTGGTGTTCAAGAACCATGGAGATGTGGCACTGAGAGACATGGTTTAGTGGGAAATGTTGGTGATAGGTGGACGGTTGGACTGGATGATCTTGGAGGTCTTTTCCAACCTTGATGATTCAATGATTCAATGATTCTATGTTCCATCCCTTGGATCATTTTTGTGGCCCTCCTCTGGATACGCTACAACAGGTCTATGTTGAGGCCAGGGGCTCTATGAATTAGTTAATGGAGGAAACTTGGATCCAAGGCAGCTTCTGGGCAGAGTCTGAGGTCTTCAGACAGCTGCTGATAAGGATGCAGATCTGGACCAGTTATGGTAGGAGACCCATTGCGTGTGTGAGTCTGTGCACGAGCCAACTGGGAGACCAGGGAACCAGGTGCAGCTGCTGGGAGATAGATGTTTATGCACATATGTGTGCATATTTTCCACTAATGGACTTTCATCCTGATCAGCCAGAGAAGATAAGATCACTGATACTGTTAGTGCTTGTGTCAATACTTTGTTTGCCATCTGTGTTGCTCTGTGTGGCCAGAAATGCTTGTGTGTATGTATGTGTACACAAATTTATGTACTGTGTGTATATGTGTGCTTCATAAGTTACTGGACGACTCCTTCTGCATTCAGTGGGCTTCAGATCAGCCCACGTTTGCAAAACATTCTCATGGAAGGGTCCTCCTAGTAGGGACCTATTAGGTCAGTGCAGCAGTGTATTCAAAGATAAAGATAGCTTTTGCTAGCTCCTGTCCATACCACGTAGATTTGAAATATCCACAGGAGAAAGTTAGTTCACATGGCAGCAAACTCTACTTGACGTAAGTGGACAGGACGTTCATGCTGAAGCTTAAATTATTGTTTGCCAAATAGTTGGACTGAAGGAACTACCAAAGTGCCAAAAATGATGGTTTATGGCCTATTTCTAGCCTCCTTTGAGACTGTAGTCATAAAAGAAAATGGCACTCAGATGACAGAAAATATAAGGGGAGACTGAATGTTAAATGGTTGAAATCAACTGAGACTCAGGAGAGAGCAAGAGAGGGTGCTGATTTCTAGCAAGTGTATGGAGAAGTAGAAGCAATTGTGCATGGTGCCACCTGGGTAACAGCCAGGATGTGGCTTAAAGCTGTAGATAAGAGCAAAAGGAAAGATCCAAAGGAGGAATGAATCTCAAGCAAACAGGAATCACAATGTTGCTGGATTTGCAAGGCATGGGAGGAATGAAATGTTGGAAAAGGCAATGCTGAAATGTTCTTGACCTCTGCTCAGCTGACTCAGAGGGAATGTAAAACGCCCAGAGGAATCTTGATTGTGATCTTAGAATGTACCGAGATTTTTACTGCAGAAAAGTAGAAATAGTTGGAAGAGTTTGCAATTTAAATTCATTGTTGTTAAGCCTCAGAAGGATTGAAGGGCAGTGCAGGCCAATATGGGGCCTGAAAGGAAGGTGAAGATTAGCATAGAAAGAGTAATTTGGAGGTCTCTGAAAAGAAGCAGAAGCAAGTTCAAAGGATAATTCAATAAACAAATAAAGAGACACGCTAGGGAAAGAGCAGAAATACATGAAAAAGGAAATAATACTGTGCTACACAGACCACTGAGGGAAACACATAGTTTAAGAATGTTTTAAGATGAGTGAAGGCAGATGGATGGGTTCTCTCAATGTGGGGAGATCCTGGGTGGGTTTTAGTTGTCTCTTTACAAAGGTCTGAGTTTGGGAGGAAAAGACCAACGAATGATAATCTTTGAGCATCACGTACTGGGGATATTATAACAGGCATCATTTTCAGGATCTGGGATTGGGAAACACCATGTCTTCCCCTTTTCTGCTGAGTTTCAACAGAATTAGTACAAATCTTCATGGTACTTTCTTTGGACGTTATTCAGATGCCTAACCACTTTGAAGTAACTGTTGTGGCCCATTATTCAGTAGGGAAGCAAGAGGTTGTGTATCTCTGGTACAACTTTGCTCCTTCCTATCTGAGAAACCCAAAATATATTGGTGAGTAAGTCATCCTCCCAAGGGATGTACTTATTTGAGCTTTCAAGGTTTCTCTTTCTTCATCACCAATTTTGTAGCATCATGAGTATTCACTGTACTAATTAACTGAGCTGACTAATGTCTTGAATCTCCCACTGTAAAGCGTTTTCGTCATTTTTCAGCCTTGTAGGGCATTTCTTCAGTCTTCAGGAGTGGGGTTTATCTCAACGGTCACACAGCAGGCAAACGTTTTGTCCCACACGAGTAATGATAAATATACACAGCAGACAAAAATCAACCACATTGGAGGAAATTCCTTTGCCCAAAAATGAGCCTGGACTACTCACGTCAGCTAGATGCTTGACTTCTAGAGATGCCTGAAGATAACAGGAAAGTTATGCTTTCAGTGCTGACAAAGCAGGAGAGAAGAGAAAGAACTTACAAAAATAGACTTAAACATTCAATCTGCTCAGCCATCAAGAGGCAAATACCAGTGTGCCTTGGTTGCCGTGTAAGGAATGTGTAGGGCAGAGTACAAGTTGCCAGGGGCTCTCATGCAGTGGAGAAAGAGCAAAGCTAATGAGAGCAGATGTCTCATAGATAAGGCATGACAAATTCAAATTATAAAGCATGGACGTGTGGAAGTAAGTGAGGTTAGCTCTGGGAAAAAAAAGCACCAAAGGAACTGGAAGATATCTCACATCCTTGAAAACCGATGAATTTATTTTCTTAGGATGAGCTGCAGTCAAACACGAGTTATTGGTCTTAATATACAGGTAACTGGGTATCATTAAATAGCCTGCAATACACAGGTCAGATGAGCTAATAGTCCCTCCTGGACTTACACTATGATCTAAAACTGTTTATTAATCTAAACCTGGCCTGTCTGCAGGCTCTTCAGTGGATTTCTGGTTTGGAATATTATTCCAAGCGTGTGGATTTGATTACGATTGTTGAAAAGGTCCAGAACCTGAAAAATAGTTTTTTTTTTATTTTTTTCCTACAAGTGCACAGCACACAACAGAAAAACCTTACTTTGCTCAAAATACGGAATATCCCACACTCCCAAAATATTCTCTTTTCAGAACTACGAAGTATGGTATTTACTCTAGTATGTGATTTTAGTAGTTTTCAGATTATTTTTTTTTTAAATTTAGTCCTCTCATGTACTGTTTCTGAAGTCCAAGATGAGCAAGTGGAGATATTTCCTGAAGTATCATCTTGCATTTGAAGAGAACTCAGACATTCATTTCTGGGAATAGGAGCCTTAAAATCATAGAATCATAGAATGGCTTGGGTTGGGAAAGACCTCAAAAATCATCTAGTTCCAACCCTCAAAATGAGAAGCAAAGACAGATTTAAATCATTTTCTGTCAGTAAAAGTGTTTTCCAGAAGTGCCATCAATGCAAGCTGTGGGAGTCACTTGTCACTCCATCAGAACGGAATGTTCAAGCATTCATAGTGGCAGAGGTACAAAATCACGGTCTGTAGTCGGCTGATGCTCTGTAGAAACTAGAAGGTGAAAGAAAAGCAGTACGTGTCTTGTCTCAGAAACACCTCCTGAATCTTATGTTGATTTCATGACTTCCTAGGGTGGGCTCATGGATTTTTGGGATGGCTGTGCTGGACAACGTTGGCAGCTGATGACACCAGAGTCTTGAAATAGAGAAGGAGTTAGAAGTGGAAGGGAAATGCATGCTGTCCTTGGATAAATAGCACTGTCTGTTGCCTCAAGACTTAAAAAAAAAACCAACATATTGTCCTTGATGTACACAAAAACAATGTCTGTTGTTTGTGGATGTTAAGAAAATGTGTTAGCTGTAAAGATGGAGCTTGGACTAGGAGCAGAGAAGAGGGAGACATCTTTGCAAAATCTTAGCACTGTGAAGATCCCCGGTGTTTTGGAGCACTGAGGACACTTGGGTTGTCTAGTCTGGAGAATAGGAGGCTCAGAGGCAACCTCATTGCTTCTACAACTTCCTAAGGAGAGGAAGTGCAGTGGGAGGTGTGAGGCTCTTCTCCCTGGGAACCGATGACAGGACACACAGGAATGGCACAAAGTTGTGCCAGGGGAGAGTCAGAGTGGACAGCAGGAGAAATTTCTTCACCATGAATTTGGTCAAACACTGGAACAGGCTTCTAGAGAGGTGGCTGATGCTCCACGCCTGTCAGTGTTCAAGGAGCATTTGGATAACGCTGCCAATAACATGCTTCAACTTTCGGTTAGCCCTGAAGTGATCAGGCAGTTGGACGTGATGTTCTTTGTACATCCCTTCTAACTGAACTATTCCATTCTGTCACCTCAGAGGCACAGAAAAGAAAGAAATGCTTTACTGTACGGGAAGTTTTGCTTTACAAGAGCATAGGCAAAGGGTTTCAATCTTCATTTTGGCTGAATTAGTTGGTAAAGTGAAGGGGCACAGTTGAGTGGGGGCAGGCAATGAGAGGTTATTTAACACCTGAATGCAAGGTCCCTGAAAACTCTTCTGATGCCCACAGTCATCTTGAAGTTTTGGAAACCACAGACTTGCAGGGCAAAACCTGCCCCCCACCTCTACCTGTTGGCACCATGTTGTTTTAGTGCTTCAATGAATACTTGCAGCACACCAACCTGTAGATGACCTGAGGAATAATTACATCTCCCGTCACGTCCCTCAGAACCCAGCCAGCTGACCCCATCCTTTAAAGTAACGGAAACCACTTCCACTGCAGCAGGCTAGCAACTAGAAAACAAAGCAACGGAAGAGAATAGCTCCATCCATCATTTGGCAGTCAGTAGTTCCAGCTGCTTCTAAATCTGCTTTGAAATTTCATTTTTCACCCAAAGCACCACCAAAAATTTTCCTTTCGGGGATGCTCCAGTCTTTGTTGTCTTGGATAGATCATTTCAGAACTCCCTTAAAAGTGCAGATGTTTTTGAGTTAAAGCTTCACTAAGTACCCAAGGCATCTGAGGCACCCACCAGTGGTAATTAAAACTGCTGAGCACCTCTAGTCCCAGAAGGAGACAGAAGAAGCAGGGAATACTCAGTACTTTGAAAAAGCCCACTTTTACAGTAATTTGCCCATGCTAGGGCTATAAATACAGCCCCTCTCTGCTTCCTCCTTGAAAAGGGCTGTAGGCACTGCAAACCCTTGGCAGATGCCTGGGGTCTGTTAGCTTGGTTAGTGGATATCAGCTCCCAACTAGAAAACACAGGGTGAACGTAAATGGCAATTTCTGTAGCCAAGGCAATTTTCAGGTGGGGAGAGGAAAAGTGAATGATTAACAGAATGAGGTATAGTGTCAGCTGAGGCGGAGAACAGAGTTGGATAAGTTGCACTTAAAGTTAAAACTGACCTTCCCTTGGTAGCGATTCCTTATGATCTTTTTGAGCCACCTCAGGCGTTTCTTAACAAGCAGCACCTTCTGCTTCTCTTTCATACTAGGAAGCCAGCCATTATTCCAATGGAGCCTCTTAACTAATTAGCGCTCAGCTCTGTGAGGTGAAAGTTGATCAGAGGATGGGGATCAGGCCCACTGCTTCACAGCACTCTCAACGGCTTCAATTTTGCACGGCTTGCTTTCCCTGCCCAAGATTTTGCATTTTGACATATTGCTTCAATACAGCACATTTTATGGCACCTTTGCTGGAGGGCCAAAGGCTACATTCCTTCTACACATCCTGCATGCAATTTTCATTCTCTTGTCTTGATAGAAGTGCTTGATAGAATTTTTTCTTTCTCTCTCTTTTTGTTTCTTTCTTATTTTTTTTTTTCTTCTTCTCTCCTCCAGGATATTGTGGGTTATTACCTCAATCCTTTTTCAGCTGAGGAAGGTTTGAGGTAATGACCTGAAACTTCCTGGAAAAGATCCCAAAAAGCCCCAAATGGAAACCACATGCAACATATTAGGGACCCTCACTGCATAAAGAAACATTAGTTCAAGTAACAAGAACGTACATTGATCAGCTACTCATGTACCAGCTGGTAAGAGGCATGTATGATCAGCAGTTCACAAGAACTGGGTGGGGGAAGTAGTTGATCTGTTAAGCTATAGCAAGGAAGGTGTAAAATATATATTCTCTTTTAGGAAATAGTTTCCTTAATCACCATCCTTACAGCTGGGCCAGGGATCTCTTTGTGGTAGCAAAAACCTGGAAGAGACCCATGGAACCTGCATGATGCCAAATGTTGTCTGTTTATGAACCCATGGAGGCCCAGCGATGCTTGGTTGATGCTGCAGTGAGAAAATGGCTGAGAACGTTTTATTGTTACCACAGGGAGAAAAGAGTTTTCTTTATGTCCAGTTAAAATAATTTCCTTTTTCATCAGTGACAAAAAAATGTGTCGTCTCCCCCTTCAGCCCCCAGTAATTCTATAGTTCTGCAGGGAGAGGCAGAGGGAATAATGATAAAATAGCCATTTTGGCCCATCTCCAGGACGGTATTTCAGCTCTTGATTTCCACTGAAGTCAAATGCACTCATGGAAGTGAAGGCAAGATAAAATTGAGTGGCTCCGGGCCTTTGGTGTTGCAGAGCCATCTCGTCATCTGGTGGAAATCTTGCCGTGCTCTATCATGAGATCATGACTTGTTCTTTTGTGGAGTATTGTTTCATTTAACACAGATGATGCAGTTCAGCCCGGAGCCCAGCAGTATCAGTTCTTCTTCCAAAATGATGACAAAATCCTACCACCAAAAGGTGCAAATTATTAAGAGACCTGGAGCAGTAAGGCCAACTTGGATGCACTGCACTTGAGTTGGAATGTGAGCTATGACGACTCATCTACTGTTCTCCAAATGGTTCTGATCCAGAGCCCTCCAACACCCCAAACCAAGGCAGAGAAGAAGCCACTAGGAAACCAGTATGCCTGGTAACTCTGTAAGAAGATGTTTAGGATGAGGGAAAGGACTTTCATTTCCTTTCCCTTCCCTTCCAAAAAAAGCCATGTGTCACATTAGAAAGTATAAGTGAATGAGAGTTGAACGAGGACTTTTGAAACGTGAAGTCCAGACTGCTGCCAACTCTCATCACTTTATTGTGCACATAGAATCATAGAATTGTTTGATTTGGAAGGGACCCTTCACGGTCATCTAGTCCAGCTCCCCTGAAGTGAACACCTGTAGCTTGAGCAGGTTGCTCAGAGCCTGGTTCATGATGTTTGTTCTTTTTCTTAAAACCCTAGCTGCAGAAGCTGAATATCTGTGCCTGCATTTCTTCCTCTTTTGGGAAAGGAAAATAAAAAATAAAAGACACACACAAAAAAAGGAGTCTATTTTAGCCCTCATGCATATTAAAAATGGTAGAACACATGTCCTATGTATTCCTAATAGTGCTAAAAGCAAGGAGTCAAAAGAAAAGAATCCAGAATACATTAATTCTCATGATTTCTAACCCAGCCTCAGAATTTACGAGCCTACTGCTTCATGATTCATCATTTCTGCATGATTGGCAGTGATGTGGTGGAATATAAGAAGCAGCTGAGAGGAAAAAAGGGGAAAGGCTAGATGTTTGCCCTGGATCTCCACAGTGGGATGGGGTGGGCAGTTACTTACAGTAAGTATTCTGCACCTCAGTATAGTATCCAAATTTGCCTTGCCTTTCCCTCTTGCCTGTCAAAGGCATGAAGGCCAGGGTGAATTAAGAGAATTTGATGACATTTTCTGGAAAATTTGGAATCGAGATATTATTCCACTTTAATATTTAGTCTGTGATTCCCATCTCTTTTCATGTGCCCTGCAGAAGTTTTGCAACAGCTCCTTGGCCCAGTCATGGCCTTTTTGCTCATTAAGAAGCACAAAAGAAATGGAAGATAAAAAGCAACCTCATTTTTGTTTGCACAGGTTTCTTAAGAGAACGAGGTTGCCATCTGGGTGAAAATCTGACAGAACATCACAGGAGGGGTTGGGTCCATCAGCCAAGCTGAACAACTGTGTGGAAACTAAATGAAAACTGAACCAGCCCACTGGAATGATTTATTGTGGCTGGCTTGAGGAGATAATGACAGAAAGAAATTCAGTTCTTTTATCTGGTGTTGCAGCACGATGCCAAATATACTCAATGCCAAATATATACAAAGCCCCATTTTCAGGTTGTGGTGAGAGCTTCACCTGGGACGTTTTGCAGGAGTCATCTAGGAGGAGAAATAACTCTGTGGCTCTGTGATGTGACGTCTAAGACTTCAGTCCATCCCCTCACCACATCCTACTGGTGAAGTCCTGTTAATCATCCTGTGCTAGGTCTAGATGGAGAATTTTAACTGGAAGAATTTTTGGTGGGCTGTTGCCTTGGGGTGGTCATGTTGGGTGAAAGTCACCCAGTCAAAGCACTGTCCTGATGTACTGCCACTGCGACTGAGAGAGTGGACATATCAGAACATATCACCTCCTGTCTTACACCAGCAGTATGTTTCATTGGGCTTATTAAGTTTTTCATCACTTAGGTCCTTCTGGAATCTGAATCTCTACAAAAAACAAAAACAAAAACAAAAACAAAAACAAATGTCAAGCCATTTAGTTTCCAGATCTCCTCTACTTCAAAACACCTCGCCAGCCCATGGCCTCCTTGCCTTTGGTTCTCAGGGCTACAGCAGCACCTGACTTCTTATTTCTCATCTAGATGATCATCAGAAACAGTATAATCTATTGCCTGCTGTATTATTTGCCACTATAGAAGATGATTTGGCTTTGCCCATCTGTATTGCTTCTCAAGTAGTTGGCAGCTGCTCTTGGCACGTTCCTCCTGAACGATCCCAATTCCCTCAAGCTCTCCTTCTAGCTCTCACACTCCAGGTCTCTGACCACCTTGGTAGCTTCACAGAGTTTTGTGTTTCTGGTTTCATATATAAGCTGGAAGAAAGGTGGGCCAAGATACTTACAATTGAGGCAATGCAAGGAAATCAGGAACTCTTCCCTTGAAGGAGTTTTAGCTCAGCTTTGGGGCCTCAAGGAGTTTGCACATCTCAAAAAAGATGCTGGTAAGTGCAAGAGCGGATTTACGGGGTCGGCTGGGAAAATCCATCATCCTTTCCCTTTTAGCACTGCCCTATCCATCACACACACAATGCGACAAGATGAGGAGCAAGACCATTGCCCTTTTTCATGTTACAGCTCCCTACAGCCCTGAAGCACTTGAATTTAGAGGTCTCTGGGACTGTTCCTTGGCAATGGAGCATAACACACAGTGTGTAGTTAGTTCTGCCTTTCCATTACAAACCTCCTTTGAGTTGCATGTGACTTTGTCACACTTCAGCAATTCAGCTTGACATTTCCTATGCCTTGGGCTGATTTCTTGTTGTGAAGCTTTCACAAAACCCATCTTTCAGCCTGTGAACACTAAGTGGCTTTGCCAACATCTCTTCTTTTCTCCTTTCTTTTTTTTTTAAAAACTTTTTTAATTGTCAGGGCTGGATTCTCAGCTGGTGTCTACAATTCAAAACCACTATGTACCTAGCTATCTGCTGCTGCTATGTAAGCAAACTGCAAACTGTGCAGAAAGCATTATGCTTTTATGGTATTGTTAACTCTCATTTAGGCATGAGTCTTTTTTTTTCTTCTGTGAGTCAAGGCTTGCCTGGGCCCTTGCAAAGACCTCAGGTCCATTCTGTGTGATGCAAAAGCCTGAGAGCTGGGCAGCATCATGTGCCAGAGTTTGACCTAGATTTGGCACTAATAGTGCCAAGATTGTGCTGACGCTTTCATGTTTCTGCATGATGCTCCAGGTCTCAGGGCTGATGGGGTGTCTCATTTGAATGGCTTTTCCATGAGTGCGCCTTCATTTTTTGTGCTTTTCTCACAATTTTCATCTTGCTTTTTCTCCCAGAAATAGATGTGTAACATCTTTACCAAGAACTGGATTCTCAGACCAGGTAGACTCCCAGACACCAGAGGAAACTCCACCCAGGTCCTTACCATCAGCCAAACCCAGACTTCACCTTGCATTTCTCTCCCCTGGTGCCAGGATTTGGGCTTGCACATGGATGGCAGGAGGGTCTCAATGACTGTATGTTTGTTAAATTTTCATTTTGCCTTCTTCAAGCAGTATTTTGTTTTCTTTTGTTCACCTCACAACTCAAATGAGATATTTCTGCTCTGGTTCATCCTGCCTAAGAGATATTCATCTTCACTGCGAATAGCCATGTGTCATCTGTCAGAAATAATCTTGTCTAGGTGTGCACACAACTTGAAAAATGTGCTAATATTAAGCAGATCCTCCTATTAAAATACACATGTCCCATGTAAGGTCAAACAGTTCAGTCTGCATGTTCCAGGAAAGGCAAATAAAAGCATAATGACCGGACCTGGTAAAGAATTAGCTGCAGTCAATGAGTTTTGAAGGCATTCATGGGGCCAGGGCTGTAATGCGTTAATTACCCACATGGGGTAGTCCTTTCTGAGAAGTTACTCTATCAGTGTGATGTACATCATAGTTCTGTGAACCTGAAGAGAAATCAGGTTTCCACTACCTATGGTGGCTTCTCCAATGGCATAAGAAATAATTGTATTTACTGTCACTTCTGAGGCAATACATTAGAGATTTGCATGATTTGAGCTCTGGTGGTGGGGCCTGTGGGCTGGGTTCAGTCACTTCATTCACAACACAGCCCCTGTAGGTTCTGGAGAGGTGCAAAGAGGAAATCTGTCTATTTCTGGGATAATATTTGGAGTAAGTCACCAACAAGGCAGAGATGGAGGGACCTCAGCTAAGTTCCCTTACTGAGGAACTTAGTTCTCCGATCCAAGTCACTGCTAAGGGCAATTCTCTTTGTGAATCCACTTCTAAGTGCCTTGCAGGAATCATAGAGTCCCTGGGGTTGGAAAATATCACTACAATCTCCACGTCCAACCCCAACCCATCCCCACCATGCCTACTAACCATGTTCCTCCATCGCCCTGTGACACTTAAATCAAGATGAAACCTCTTCAGGTGCAGCTTGTACCTATTGCTTCTTGCTCCTGCCATCTCCTAGTGAACAGAGAGCCTCCAACCTCTTGGTAGCCACCCTCTAAGTACTGGAATATGGTAATGAGGTCCCTCCTAAGTCTCCTCCAGGGTAAAAAGACATAAAACCTTAAGGTTTTCATAGAATCATAGAATTGTCTGAGTTGGAAGGGACCCTTGAAGGTCATCTAGTCCAACTCCCCTGCAATGAGCAGGGACAGCCATAGCTCCATCAGGTGCTCAGAGTCCCGTCCAGCCTGACCTTGAATGTCTCCAGGGATGGGGTACTCACCGTCTCTCTGGGCAACCTGTACCAGTGCTTCACTACTCTTATTGTAAAGAAAAATGTCCAGTCTAACTCTCCCCTCTTTTAGTCTGAAATCCTTTCCCCTTATCATATCACAACAGGAGCCTTCGTCATAGAGAAGATTCTCCAGGACTTTGATCATCCTTGTGGCCCTCCTTTGGAGTATCTTTTTTTGTCCATATCTTATTGGAATTGTGGGGACCAGAACTGGACACTCCATGTGTGGCATAGGTCTCTCTCAGTGCCTGTCTCCCAGATACCTTTTGCAGCTCACTAGGACTCTGGATCTGCCTACTATTTTTTATTAGCGTTGGAGATTTCTGGATGCAGACATCTGTCCATATGAGTCCTGCTCAAGGAGGAGATGTTCTGGTATCAAGAATCATGGAGCCTCTCCTCAGCCCATCTGCATCACAAATAGAGGCTTCCACGGCAGTCACTCTACAGCTCCTCCTCTTTGCCCACGTATTTCACCCAGAGGAATCCACCAGTCATCCAACCCATAAAAGCCATCAGGGAGAAGGTATAAATATCTATTATAAATATCTCAGAGATGAAAATCTAAAGCTTGCCCATTTCTCCCTCCGTTCTACCCTCTTTCCTTTCTTAAGCAATATTAGAGAGCAATGCTGAAGCAAGCAAACAATATTTTCCTTTCATCTCCCTGAGCGATGAGCCAAGAAGTGAACTATTCTCCTCTGTTTGCAGCTGCCCAAGATTGGTGACTATACAAATATGTCTCTGTCCTCACGAAGAGGGCTCGGGCACCTGGCCCTGCTGCTGGCAGCATCACACAAGCCTGCATTGTATCTGCCTTGTACTGTGGCTCGGTGCTGCCCAGATAAAAGACATCTGAAGGATCTGCTCTGCTTCCAGGACCAGACTTGCCTGGAGAGTGATGCCAGGATTTCATTGGAGGTGGAGGAGGTTGGTGCATTTACTGATTTAATTTAGAAAGTGTTTGCTGCGCTGTATTCAGAGTATATCCTGTTTTCCATCCTTCATGGTGCAGTTCCACAGGTGCTTCAATATTAAAGCCTTTCCAAATTACAAATGGTGTAAGTACAGCAGAGTGTGCAGGGACAGATGCTTATCCTCCACCAACTTCACAAGAAGCACAATGAAGTTATTCAGATAAGAGTTTGAAAAGGCATCCAGATCTCCCCTAGCATTCTCTTTGAATCACAGAATGGCTCAGGTTGGAGGGGGCCTTAAAGATCATTTAGATCCAACCCTCTACCATGGGTTGGTTGCGTCCCACCAGATCAACCTGCCCAGGGCCCCATCCAACCTGGCCTTGAATGCCTCCAAGGATGGGACATCCACAGCCTCTCTGGGCAACCTTTTACAGCAACTCACTACCCTTTGAGTAAAAAATGTCTGCCTAACATCTAACCTAAATCTCCCCTCTTTTAGTTTAAAGCCATTCGCCCTTGTCCTGTCACTATCAGACCATGTAAAATGTTGGTCCCCCTACTGCTTGTAAGCTCCCCTCAGGTACTGGGAGACCACAACCAGGTCTCTCCTGAGCCTTCTCTTCTCCAGGCTTTGGTCTTCCTATACTCTTCCAGTGATGCTGAGACTGGTGCGTGAGTGTTTTGGTGTGTTGCTTGTGGCCATTGCATGTACAGGAGACCTTAGAGGGTGGTGAAGCACTGAGAACACCTCCAGATCTGGGAGGTACAAGGGCCATGGTAGACCACCAGCCAGAAGTAATTAACAGCCCCAAACCTCAAGTGTATGGATGGTAAAATGTCGGGGTCCTGTTACAGGTACTTCTGACAACTTTTATTCCAGTTCTACTTCTCATAGCGTCTATTTTAGCTCCTTACTCAAGCATCCTTCTTTTAATGGGGCTCTCAAGAAGGCTTCCTCCTCTCCTTTCCATACCAGACACTGAACAGGGCAATCGATCAACTAATCGCTAAAGGCAGG
This sequence comes from Numida meleagris, assembly GCF_002078875.1. Lineage (NCBI taxonomy): Eukaryota > Metazoa > Chordata > Aves > Galliformes > Numididae > Numida > Numida meleagris. The sequence continues at coordinate 191,940,859 of NC_034409.1, read as the reverse complement.
GGAGCATAACTCTTTCAACACCCGGAAAAGGGCAGAAGAATTTGTGAGGAATAGCAGTGTCTGCAATGCCATTGCCGTTGCATTGCGAATTGTGGTGATCTGTGCTTCTGCACCTATAATCTCTGCAGTGTGTGATGGGTTTAGTTGTCTCCAAGCCTACTGATCTCTGAACATCTGATGTCAAACGCTGATGAAGTGGGTATCACGGTAGGTGTACATTTTTGTAAAGGCAATATGGTTAATGGTGTGTACCATGGAACAATGGAATCAAAGAATCATAGGCTCATAGAATGGTTTGGGTTGGAAGGGACCTTAAAGCCCATCCAGTTTCAAACCCCTGCCATGTGCTGGTTGCCACCCACCGGATCAGGCTGCCCGGGGCCCCATTCATGGCCTTGGGCACCTCCAAGGATGAGGCATCCGCAATTTCTTTGGGCAGCCTGTGCCAGGGCCTCACCACCCTGAGTTGATAACTCAAGTACATGCCCAGGAGTTTGTTGTACTCAAAGAATGGCAACAAATAATTATTTGGAGAAAGGAAGGCGCTAAAAAGTGCAGACAAATTTTCTTTCTCATTCATAAATCCTCTCTGGAAAACAGATGAAGAAATAAAATCACACAAAAAAGCATTTTGGGATTTCTACCAAAAGATTGCCCTTAGGCATGGTTAGGGACATAGTTTAGTGGGCATGGTGGTGATGGTCTGATGGTTGGACTAGATGATATTAGTGGTCTTTTCCAACCGCAACGACTCTATGAGTCTATGATCATGAGAAATGCATTTTGCCACTTTCTAAATCATATTCACATCTTGCCTTGATCTTTCCCCCCACCTATGTCTGCACATTCAAAAATCAGATACCTGCAAGAGATTGCAGCCATCATCTGTTGTATTGTTAGTGCAGACAGAAGTACTTAAAGCAGCAATTCCTGCACTGACCCTACAACTAGTTTTCTAGCTAAGATCTTATTTTTAGAAAGGCATTCAATCTTGATTTAGGGACTTGATGTGATGAAGGACTCATCACATCTTTAGATAAACAGTCTGAAGGGTACTTTATGCTTCTTGTGAAAAAGGAAACGTGCCTTTACACATCAGCCATTTATCTGGTCTCTGCTTCCAGTTGGTGACATTTCTGATGGCTGTGCAACTTCCCTTGAAATCTACAGAGGACATAGATGTGCTGCTTGCTGGTTCTGGTAACTCACGTTTCTATAGGAAAAGTACACGGATGAATAAGGGATTTGGGGTCCTTATTTAAATGACACCTTCTTAAGCCTGAGTGAAAACAAGAATTGGACCCCAAATGTGCAACTCTTTGCTGGACAAGTGGGAGCTGTGAGGTGCTCCAGTGGGGCAGGCTGAGTGAGGACGCTTTTGGAAACAGTTTATCTCAAGGAGGATGAGTGGTCAGAGCAGGCTGCAAACCTGCAGTGGGGAATGCCAAAGCACCCACCTTTTAATTTAAAAAAAACACAAGCCTCACAGTGCTGTTGTTTTATTGCCACTATGCAGGGCCTTATGCATGGCTGATGGGCACAGAAAGGGACATTCCCACCCTTCCATCCCCATGAGGTTGGGCATGGGGTGGGAAGGTGTTGGACTGAATGACCCTTATGGGTCCCTTCCAATTCGGGATATTCTATGATTCTATGATTTTCTATTAGATGTTGTGTCATCATCCTTCGTGCACCTGGGCTTCAGCTCTGGCCGCTAGGCTGCAAAGCAAGTGCCAAGTAGATGTCTCTGGAGGTGATGCTCTCAGAACTTTCAACATCCTGATCAAAATCCAAGTTTGTCCAAATGGATCACGTCCATGTGGTTAGGTGTCTTGGAGCTTGTTCTTGCTGATAAGCACTTGGGACACGTGCAACCTTTTAAAAACACTCTAATTAGTAGAAAGAAAAAATAAACACTGTAACTTAAACATCAAATATCGCAATGAAATTAGCAGGGAGAGCTGAGCTGAGAGAACATGCTGCCAAACTTAAATCCCTGGATCCAGCCAGAGCCCTGAATCTACCAGAGAAATTAGAAAAATTCTGTGTGCTGAGTTCGATGGGGTTTGGTTATTTTTAAAGGAGGTGGGCAAATGTGCATCTCCAAGTGCAGGTGGTGAGAAAAAGTAAACAAGAGCAAAAAGACATAGACAGCATATCAGTCCATCTGTGGAGGGTTTACCACTGCAAAAGATATTAACAGCTTCTCTGGAGAGCCCTCAAAATGAGCAGCAGAGAAAGATTGCTGCGCACGAATCCCCTCTCTTATCCCCTTTGGCTTCTGCTTCTTCTCCCTTAGGGATGGGGCTTCAAGTTCTGGGCTCTTCCTTGAAACCTAAACCTGCCCCCAGAGCCCCATAGCGTGCAGGCACTTTTTGCTTGAAGTGGCTTTGGCTGGACAATTGACACAAGCAAGAGCAGCAATCTTGAAACCAAACAGATAGCTGGTTTCCTAACATCTCACCCTAATATGCAACCATGTGCATTCATCCCTGCCATGGAACCATTCAACATCATAGAATTATTAAGGTTGGAAAAGACCTCTAAGGTCACCTAGTCCAACTGGCCACCTACCACCAATATTGCCCACTAGACTGTGTCTCTCAGTGCCACATCTCCACGGTTCTTGAACAGCTCCAGAGATGGTGCCTCCACCACCTCACTGGGCAGCCCATTCCAAAGCATCACCACTCTTGCAGAGAATAAATGTTTCCTGATATCCAATCTGAACTTCCCCTGGTGCAACTTAAGACCATTATCACCTAAACTGCCCCCTTGGTGCAGCTCCATGTGCACAGCCTAGTGGAAACCAGCTAATTATCTTTGGCTAATTAAGTTTAGAATCCAGAGCAGATGATTTGGACAAAAGAGAATCTGGGATTTAGGGGCAGGCACTTCATGTTGTGAGTGGGAGAGTTGCTCCCCACTCCCACATGAAGATGGATAGCTTAGGTGCTCAGGCATGGGATGATCAAGCTGTAAACGTCCCTGTTCATTGCAGGGGAGTTGGACTGGATGACCTTCAAAGGTCTCTTCCAACTCAAACGAGTCTGTGATTCTATTTTATGACTTCAAAACACCACTTCATAAAATCACAGAATAATTACGGTTGAAAAAGACCACTGAGATCATCAAGTGCAACTTTCAACCCATGACCACCACCACCACTTCCTCCATCAGTGCTTAGAGATACCTTCCCTCAAGGTCTACCCATGCAAGGCATCCTGCTATCCCTTCATTTGCACATGGGAGCAGGAATCTACATGAACATCAGACGAAGATGAAAGAAAAGCTTCTGCACAGCGCTGCCATGAACAGGGCATACATCCAACGGCGGAAATAGAAACGCCTCCCATAAAAATAAGAAACAAGAGAGAAATCATTCCTGCTTCAGAGAGGTTTCCTCTCTGCTCAGAGACACGGGCAGTAAATGGTTTCTGACGCTTTCTGCAAAACGAGCCATTACGTCTTTTCTGTCAGGTCTCACCTGTTGTTATTTCTAATGTTTCCTCTTCTCCAGCCTTTGCAGCGAGGTAATATAGTTGCTTTCATTCAAGAACCAGACGAGTTGCCCCATCTTGCAACCAGGACTTTGTCGTAAATGAGCAAACATCTGTTAAATTGAGCCGTACTCTGTGAGAAGGTGATTTTTTTTTCTTTAAAATGAAAAAAATATATATATATAAAACCCACAAAGGAAAACCAAGTGGCTTTCTTGTATGTCTGAAACAGAAGGGGGAGAAATGCTCAAGTGATCTGTTCCTCTCCTGGCTCATGCTTTGCTCCAGGAGAAGCATCTTCATTTCAGTTCAGCTCTTTATAAAACAGACAATGAGATCTGGTAGAAAGAGCTGATTTTTCAGGACAGCTCAGTGAGCGCTAATTGCCCTGAGATGTAATATTCTTCTGGTGGTTTGGGGTTTTTCAGCCACAAAATCCCCAAAAGCTCTTGGTCAGGTTCACAACTGGTGAAACTCAATCTAGCCCTGAGGGCTACAGCACGAGTAGTTTGCACCAGCTGAAAAATGCTCACTCCTGGATGCTTAAAAAGAGCAGTTCTGAATCAGAAATATATATGTGTGTGTGTATATATGTATATGTATATATGTATAAATTAACTCCATGTAATCTATTCCCCCAATTTCAGTGGCAGTCTGGTAGGGTGAACTTGCTTCCTTCTGCTTTACTGCTGTTCCTACAAAGTCACTTTGTGTTATCCATAGGTGAACGTCCACTGCTTTGTGTTTTCCATAGGTGAACCTCTACTGGGTCTTCTCTGGTTTCCTGGCGCTGCACTGAGCAGTGGCATTGCAATTTAGCAAACATTTCGTGCTACAGTAAATTTTGCAAAAACTCTGTCATACAAAATAATAAAAATAAAAATAAAAATTCTCATCACATCTTGCCAGAGTCTGACATCTTCAAACTCTAACTCGACAGGATGAGAGGGAATGGCCTTAAGTTGCACCAGTGGAGGTTCAGGCTGGATATAAGGAAAAACTTCTCAGAAGGAGTGGTAATGCATTGGAACAGGCTGAACAGGGAGGTGGTGGAGTCACCGTCCCTGGAGGTGTTCAAGAGCTGTGGAGATGTGGCATTGAGGGACATGGTCTAGTGGGCAATATTGATGGTAGGTGGCCGGTTGGACTAGGTGACCTTACAGGTATTTTCCAACCTTAATGATTCTATGTTTCTTTGATTTAGGGGCAATAAGTAAGAGGTACTATTTTAATCTCACCTACAGGAAAGGGGGAGGCAGGGAGACTCTTTGCTAACCTTGACCCCATTTCTTGGCCAAGTCTGCTTTCATTCTGCAAACAAAAAGTCCTGATGGGCAGTGGGACTCACCCAGACCCCGGGCTCTGCAGAGGATGATTACCTTAACCTTAACAAATGCTGACGTAAACCATTTGCTGAGCGTTACGCTGTGCCTTTTCCCTGAAGGAGTATGATGGGATATCTGACATGCAGCCTTGTTTCTTGTGTTCAGTCAGGAACAGATCTGAAGGCAGCTAATAAACTTATCTGCATCAGATTAAATTGCCAATCCTGCCCTCCCTCTCCCTGCCCTCCCTCCCTCCCCAGATCACTTACACACATCAAGCCAAATAAAGATAAATGCACGACAGAGCTCATTCGAGTGATTGAAAATCAAGATGGAGCTGCATATTTTTCATCAATGCTATCCCAGGAAATAAAGATAAATTCCCCCACTTCATATTTTAACATAGCTTATCATAATCACCGGTAATAGCAACCAAATGTTTTTCATTTGTTACATCTTAAAGGGGGCTGGGGGAACAGTTTCCTGATTGTAGGCTCATAGAGTCTAATTTTAAGCTGGTGTCAGGGGTCACTTCCACTTTATGTCGCATTTCTGATGAGCGGTTTCTCCTGGAATACCTGGCTTGGGTAAATGATTGCAAGGAAAAGGCGGGCTGTGGAAAGCGAAGTGATGGTGATTGGAAGTTTGCTTGTTTGGCTTCTAAAGGAAAAATAAGATAATACCCCAAAAGGAGGAACAGCTATTATATCTATACAGTCATTTGTACTCTGGTAAGGCTGGGAGGAAAGGGTGAAAAAAGGGCAGGCGTATGTGCTGATTTGGGAGATGTTGTATCAAGGGAGTTGAGGCATGTCAGGCTGTGACCATGGGGTCATAGCCCTCTTGGCTCTCATAGAATCATAAAGTGGCCAAGGTTGGAAGGGGACTTAAAGCTCACCCTGCTCTAACCCCCTGCTGTGGGCTGGTTGTCCCCCACCAGATCATCCTGCCCAGGGCCTCATCCAACGTGGCCTTGAGCACCTCCAGGGATGAGGCACCACAGCTTCTCTGGGCAACCAGTGCCTGGGCTTCACCATTCCCTGGGTAAAGAATTTCCTCCTAACATCTAACCTAAATTTCCCCATCCTGAAGTCTCATTACTGCAATTACTACAGTGAGAAGTTCTGGGCAAATAAAAAATTATATAGCAATTATGTTGTTATCGATATTGGAAGCAGAGGACCAGCAGGAGCTGTGTCTCCAGGGTATGTTGGGATTCACCGCCATGAAATCTGGGTTCAGGATGGTTCTTTACAAGAATTTTCCCGAGAGATACAGAGCACTTTTGGAGATCCCACGTTCTGTCTCTGTCTGTTAAACTAGAGTGTCTTTCCAAACTGTGTCAAACTCCCTGAAGCTTTGGTTTGCCAAAGTGCAATGAGAGAACATCCTACAGAACAGTTAGACAGAGGCTTAGGCCAAATCTGAGCAATTCCCAAGGATCTATTAGTGCAACTACTCTGTATCCATTCCCTTCTTCCCTGGATCCCTGAGTCTCCAGATCATAGAATCATTTGAGTTGGAAGGGATCCTTAAAGACCATCTGGTGCAACTTCTCTACAATGAACAGAGACATTCACAGCTCATGTGGGTGCTCAGAGCCTGGTCCAGCCTAACCTTGAACGTCTTCAAGGATGGGGAGACAGATGGGCTGCTGATCAGTGGAATAAGCTGTGGAAAGAGAAAGCTTAATTACCCCAAGTCATTTGCACCTGCAGAATACTGGTTTATGGTTCAGTAAGCTCTGACTCCTTGTTAAGCAACTAGCAATATTGTCACACCAACGGAAACCTTATTTTCTCATCCAAAAGTGATGACTCTCCCACAGGAGGCACAAGGGATAATGAACCCTTTGCAAACTCTTCAAGGAGGTGGGAAGAAGAAGGCCACAGAGGTGGTGGTGAGGCCGTGAAGAAACCAACCTCCAGGTCTTGCAAGTGGATGAACGGAGTGCATCAGAATGGAGAGGAACATGAATGATCATGCCTGAAAAGAACTGTGTTAGGTCTCAGACTTAAAAGCCTGTAAGTTCAGGAGAGTAAAGAGTGGTTTGTTTGTTTCAGAAATCTTCGTTTTCTCCACTTCTTCAGAGACAATCTTCTTGCTGGAGTTTGTGGGACTTTTGCTGTTGACTCTAAGGGAAACACTTTTGTATTGGTAATCCTACAAGCTGGCAAATGGTTTGCTCATTAGTTCTTTTGTTTCCCCATTGTTCTGCAAACACAGCCCTGATTTTTTCAACAATAAAAGCATCAGAGGAGAGGAGGTTAAAGTTGAGGAATAGGCTGGCCTGCCAAGCTCCAACCCATAAATTTTGGTAGTTTCTAATATAATCATAATAGCAATAAAAAGGGGCTTTGGAGCAGAATGCCTCTTGATCGCAACAACATCTGGTGTGTTTGTGTCCTGGTGGTGGATTGGTAGCAATTTCCCATATGGGATGAGAGAGGTCATGGCTGGCCATGGGAGGGGTGCTCTTTCCTAAGGTCTGAGCAGAGAAAGTTGAAAGGTAACGTCATCTGGTGATAAGCTGCCAGTGCCTTACCCTCTGGCAAAATGCACACGGTGCAAATGGAGGGAGGGAGGAGAATAATTAAATCTCAGGAATGCAGCTGGAGGGCGAAGGAGGAAGCCAAGTGACTTGAAGAAAAATGAAGCTTGAAACCTTGTTTTGTCAAGATCCATATTTTGAAGGTGTTGGAATGCTGGATAATGAGAGGGAAGGTAACACACTTCATGTTCTTCAGCTGAATGGATCAAGGAATGCAGGTTAGAGAGGTGAGCTGGGCTCCTGGTCACCCATATGCACAGGTATTCTGCTTTTCCGTGGAGATGAGAAAACGTGAGAGGGATGGAGATGCGCAGGGGTCAACAAATAGTTGAAGTTGGTGTCACATCTGGGTCCCCCTGGCCCAATTCTGCCCCAATAGGGAGACATCCAGATCAGGGTGCCCAGTCCCACATCCAGGTGGCTTTTGGAGATCCCCAGGGAGCAGTACCCAGCCCTGCTCTGACTTCATGAAAATTCCTGGGTAAAAGCATCCCTACACATGTAGGACAGGAAAAACAGAGGTTTGAGACTGCACTGAAATGGATTAGGAATACGTATGGTGATGGGGAAAGGCAGGAGAGAAAGCTTAAGGTGGAAGTGTCTTTACCTGATGCAGCTATTCAGGATTATCTGTTCATGTCTCCTGTACCTGCAGAGCTGGAATTTCACCAGGACATCTAAAGCACTGAAAGTCAACAAAGAAAAGGGGCACAGGCTTTGTACAGCTTCAAAGAACAAGACCTCAGCTTTGGGTCTGCTCCAAAAGGCAACACTGCTGTCCTTGCTGGCAGTCATATGTATTCAAAGGAAAAATATTCCCTATTGAAACCCTACTACAACATTCTGACATTCAGACAAGATTACCAGGGCCCCAGTTCACCCTTCTGACTTCAGAGCAGGCAGAATGAGTGAAAAGCAAAACAGCAAAAAAACTCCCACAGCTATGGACATAAAAGCTAGCTATCCCCCTTGCTTACTTCTCACTCATTAGACAAAATTTACTGCAAGCCTTGCTTTGCCTTGTAGACTTTGCATCAGGACTAAAAATATACATTAAATAGTAGAAATGCCACAAGTCATCAAGAGGAGCCAGATAATCTCCCTGTATCTCATTAAGCAGCTGATTTATGGGGCATGCTCCTTGCCCTGATAGCCAGGACCTGCTGTTCAGGCAATAGGTTTACCAAAGACTCGGAGAACATAAGCATGAGGAGGTTCTCAACAGGGGATGAGATGTTTCAGATATTTACTGGCCAGGCTCACATGGCCAAATCTACAGAGGCATTTCTGTGCCTAACTTCATGTTTAGGCACCTGATTTCTTACTCATTTGAATATTAAGCACTGAAACAGGAGCTGCGTTTTGACATCTGTAAATCTGGGCCCTGCTGACTCTGGCAGAGAAGTGAATGATTTGTGGTGGAGATAAGGAGCTAGGCAGAGACCAGAATTGCACTGCACCTCTGGGTGTCTTATGGGCATTGTCTTGTTTCCATTTTCCCTGTCTTCCCCAGAGCTGAACTTTCTACAGCCACCTAAAAGGAGACTGTAGCAGGGCGAGGATTGGTCTCTTCTCTGGGGTTACAGCGATAGGATGAGAGGTGATGGCCTCAAGCTGTACCAGAGGAGGTTCAGGTTGGATATTCAGAAAAATTTATTCTTGGAAAGAGTGGTCATGCACTGGCACAGGCTGCCCAGGGAAGTGGTGGGGTCACCATTGCTGGAGGTGTTCAAGAACCGTGGGGATGCGGAACTTGGGGACATAGTTAGTGGGCATGGTGGGGATGGGTCAGTGGTTGGACTTGATGATCTTAAAGGTCTTTTCCAAGCTTAATGGTTCTATGATAAACACAGTGTAGATCTCCAGATAGGTATGGGAAGAGCATTTTGGTGTTGATGGAAGAGACTATGGTAGACTGCTCTTCCATCTTTCTCTTTCTTACACAATATGATGTGGTCCATGTGCTCTAACGTGGCTTTACTATAGCATTACAGAATGGCTCAGGCTGACAGCACCTCTGGGTCCATCTGGTTCAACCCTCCTCCACCAGGGACATACAGAGCATGGTGCCCAGCACTACATCCAGGTAGCTTTTGAAGACCCCCATGGAGAAGAACACAGCCCCGCTCTCGTCCCGTGTCAGCACTCTGGCACCTCATGGCACAGAAGGGCTGCCAGTAATCTGAGGATGCCTCCTGGGCTCCAGGCTGTGCCTGGGCTTCTGGGCCTGGCCTTGGGCTCTACTGGGAGATAAGGAGCCTTTTTCCAACCTTTCCCATCACAGATATATTGTCCTTAGGCTGAATTCTCAGCTGAGGAAAGCTGACAATACCCCGACCTCAAAAGGGCTGTGATGCTGCACACTGAAGGGTTGTGATCATTGCTGGCTGAAAACATATGCAGACCTGGCAAAGATACAATGGGATATAAAACTGATGCAAACAAAGAACTAAATGGTGATATCTGAAATAAAATAAAATAAAGCTATGTGAAAAATAGTAGTTCTGTTATATATTTGTCCAGAGGGGTGGTGGATGCCCCATCCTTGGAGACATTCAAAGTCAGGCTGGACAGGGCTCTGAGCAACCTGATGAAGCTGTAGGTGTCTGGGTTCATTGCAGGGCAGTTGGACCAGATGACCTCTAAAGGTCCCTTCCAACTCAGACCTTCTCTGATTCCTTCTTTGTAGCATTCAATCAACCTTTCTGTTTTGACCACCAAAATGCCAAAGAAGTAACCACCAGTCACTAAGCTTCTGCAGTCAAAACTTGTCACCACCAAGCAGCAGATGCACGCTCAGTTAACTCCATGCATGTTCTTGTCCAGTGAAACATATGAGCTGGCATCTTGGGAGACAGGTAGGACCAGCATTTTATATCACAAAATGAGAACAAATACATGAGCAAGGAGCAGCCACCAAAGGATGGCCACATTCATTGCCAAAGTGAGTCAGCAAAGGAGTGCTGGCTGATCTGCTCTGTTTGCCTTCAACATAACATTGGAGGCCAATTTCTTCAGCACAAGAAAGACAAAATGCCACTTTTTTCATCTACCTTTCCATGGTGTGGCTCAGGATGTGTCCCTCTTCTGTGGACAAGGAGCTAACTGGGCCTTGAACAGCATTGCTAGCTGAGAAAGAATGTGTCTGCGAGAGCAACCTGCTATTGTTATTATTCACACAGCTCAAAAATGGCAAAAGAAAGCATGGCGTAACGTGAGGAGCCAACAATGATTTCTACAACTAGCCAGGCTCCACACTGAGGGAAGTGACTTATTACTTCTGCAGCCCTGACGGAGCACATGCACTGAAATTACTGTGACAATCCCAACCTGCATGCACACATGCTACGTATTGCATCAGAGGGATTTTACTTCGATGTGCAAAGAGTCACAGGCTGGTGGAGCTGGAAAGGAGAAGCGAGTCTGCAGATTTATGGGGGGGGGAAATTTTGTTTGGAAGAAAAGCAATGGAAAGAATGTTGGGGCATCTGTTCGGTGAGACGCTTTGCCAGGAAGAGGGCAGATGGGTCCCAGACCCATGAGAACGGCTGTGCCTTGGCAGGGGTTGAGCAAGCTATGATCCTGGCTCGGAGGATAGACTCAGGGCCTGTAGGGAGAATGAATGGTTTACCAGAAACAGGCTGGCTCCTACTCTCAGTGTTAATCTGAAAGAACGCGTTGCGGCACTGGGCAATGTTGCTCTGACTCATACACCCATTCCCATATGAGGCAACAGTCTACTGATTTTAGTAGGGAAAGCTATCTGTTGTTTTGGAGGGCAACAGGGAAGATACTTCCTCTCTGCTTCCAAAGACGCTGGTTTAAATTGAAGGTTGTTTAGCTGTGACCTTAAGCAGAGGGCAGCACAGATTCTGTCCTGTTTGAAGGAAGACCATGCAGGGATGCACAGAAGACAGCTGTGTCCATCTCCAGGAGGGAAGCTCACTTTGCTTCCTAAACACCACGACCATGGTAATAAGCACTGTAAAATGCAGAATTTTAATGGGGTCAGGTGAAGAAACTTCAAGTTCCAGCCTTTTGGGGTCAGACATGACATTGCCATCAGCCATTGGAGGGTCACCCATGGGACATCTCCATCCCTTTCTCCACTATGACACTATGAGAATAAAGTCTTCAAGGCAGAGATAATTTGCTCCTCTCGGCAGAGGAGGCCCCATGTCAGAGAGAGGAGAGACACACCACTTCTGACGATTACCTTTGAATCCCAGGCAATTATTTTGGATATCAAGCTCAGAACACCTGACCTGTCATTTTGCAGCAAGACCTTGATGCGTGGAGGTCAGAGAAAAGACAGCAGCAAATGATTCATTCTTTCAGTCACTCAGTCCTCAGGAGCAATAGCTATCTCCATCTTCAGCGTGGAGGCTGATGATGAATTGTTTTAGTACCAATGATAATTCAAACCATGTGCAATATTTACCGTATTACCTGTTTGCCTCCTTGCCCTCATCTCTGGGGATTCTGCTTTAAGGGTACTTTTATCATTCACCTCTTCTTCTGGGATGGGTGAAGCAATAGAGTATGTCAGAGAACTCTCCTCATCCTCTTTCCAAAAAGACCTCACTGTTTTGTGGTCTATTTCTCTCCCTTGAATCCCATTTTTGTTTTTTTTTTTTTTTTTAATTCTTTCTCTCTCTTACTTCTTAAAAAACTACCAGACATCTTAAACACATTTAAAAATACGTGTCCTCCACTGTAATCCATTATCTAAGGTTCCCATGTGGGCTCCATCATCAGAAAGATAGTGTGGTATGCATGGGGCCCCCGGCATGGGATGGGTTTGAAATGAGATTACTGTGTGCAGAACATCTCCTTTGTTTCTACCTTTATTGCAAGGAGGGAATGGGCTGTGTCAGGTGAAGGGCATGTGCAAGATGCAAAGCAAAGATTCAGTTACAACAGATGGCAAGATGGAGACTGGGGAGGAGGAAAATAATTGTAAGAAGGAGAGTAGAGGTTCCTCTGAAAGAGCTGAAATGGCACTATCCTTACTGATGGTTTTCAGCTGTTTGGATGCATCTGGAGATTTCTGTTTTATTAAAAAGTGTTTGCATTTGAGGTAGGTGCAGGTTGAAATCTGAACTGTCACACACCTCCTCCAAGGTCTGGATTTAGATCTGGATCCAAAACACGTCTCGCATATCCAGAGGCTGGGAACAGAGAGAGGCAGTGTGTCAAAAGGTAAATGACGAGCATTCCGATAGCCAGGTTGTACTGCTCTTGTTACCATCAGCCAGCTTAATCAGGAGAGTGTTGTTCCCTTGCTGGGCTGATCAGCAGCATGTGTTTCTGGAGGAAATACCCGTGTCCAAGAGTGAAGTATGCTCTGTGTGCAGCCTTGTGTTCAATTTTGCAGTGCACAGTGTGCAGTTTTTCTGAAGTGACCCAGTGACACAGCTATTTCCATGAATAACAATGAGCCTCACAGAAATAGTCATCTCTCGCAGAGATATGCAATTCTAAAGACTCATATTATGTTATTCCAAAGATGATTGTCCTTCCTTTAGAACCTTTTGGTTGGTCTTCCAAATCCATTACGGTTGGAAGAGCAACCATAAAAGTTTTAGATCATCCAACCAAAAGAAGCTTTAGAATCTTTATGGTAGGTCTACCCACTGCACAGGCTCAACACCAAGAGGCTAAAGGAAGAGTTCATCAAGCACGTTGTACTGCAGAATCTCATTATTCTGGTACCAAATTCATGTTTTTGAGTGATTTGGACAGACAACTCTTCAGGCACTTGAAGAATCTGGAAATGGAAGAATAGGAATTATTCATCTACCATGTGGGTTCCTGCAGACCTGGAAGTAACAGAAGTGTATCAAGGGACAGTTTTCAGCTCCGAGTTTCTACCAGGAATAGAATAATGGAATCATAGAATCATTTGAATTGGAAGAGACCACTAAAGGTCCTCTAATCCAATTCCCTTGCAGTGAATAGGGATACCTACAGCTCGATCAGGTGCTCAGAGCCCTGTCCAGCCTGACCTTAAATGTCGACAGTGATAGGGCATCCACCACCTCTCTGGGCAAACTGTGACAGTGCCTCACTACCTGTATTGTAAAAAGCTTCCTGCTTACGTCCAGTTTAAATCTCCCCTCTTTCAGTTTGAAACCATTTCCTCTTGTTCTGTCATCACAGACCCTGCTCAAGAGTCTGTTCCCTTCTTTCTTAATCCCCCTTTCAGATACTGGAAGGCTGCTCTCAGGTCATGCCAGAGCATTCTCTTCTACAGGCTGCACAGCCCCTGCTCTCTCAGCCTGTCCTTGTAGGAGAGGTGTTCCATCCCTTAGATCATTTCTGTGGCCCTCCTCTGGATGCTCTCCAACAGGTCCATGTCTCTCCTGTACTGAGGACTCCACATCTGGATGCAGTACTCCAGGTGAGGTCTCACAGCGCAGAGTAGACGGATGAGATCACCCCCCTCACCCTGCTGGCCATGCTGGATACGGCTGGCTTTCTGGGCTGCAAGGGCACAGTGCTGGCTCATGTCCAGCTGCCATCCACCAGTACCTCCAGGTCCTTTCTGGCAGGGCTGTGCTCCATCCTTACATCCTCCAGCTTGTACTGACAGTGGGGGTTGCTGTGACCCAGGTGCAGACTTTGCACTTCACATTGTTGAACCTCATGAGGTTCTCCTGGGCCCACTGCTCAGCCTGTCGAGGTCTCTCTGGATGGCATCCCATCCCTTGGGTGTGCTGACCACATCACACAGCTTGGTGTCATCCACAAACTTGAATAGGAACATTAAGTTTTACTAATGTCATCAGAGGAAAGCTTCCAATTCCGGATGACATTAGTCAAACTCATGCTGAAGTAGCTCAGCACATGCTTTGTTCGAAATCTACAATCTCAGCTGAGCTGGTGAAGATCTCTTGCTGAAGGTCACCAGCAGCCTAATAGCAAGCAGATGCAAGTTGAGACCCACCACATCACAGCCACTTGCATTGGGTCTGGGCGCCAGCAAAAATGGGGCATTCTTGTTTCTAATATAGCTTCATTTTCCCTCTGTTTGTCCATGAAGTGAAAAGAGGGGGAAAAGAGCCCACCTAAGGCACTGAAGTGGGATGCAGGAGGACTTTTGTACATCTCTTGGGCTGCTTGTGTGACCTAGGGAAATCATTAAGTTTATGAAGTTTCCCCATCGATATTATGGCAGTGCTGTTTCCTTATTGCACAGTGTTACAGCAGTTAATGACTGTACATAAATAGTGCAGCGAAGAGAGCCTGAAACAGGGTGAAGCTGGAAAACAATGAGCTACATAAAGCTCTGTCTCTTCCTCCTACGCCACCATCTCACAAGAAGGAAAGCTGACATGAGAGCTGGCAACGTCAGTACTTTCTGCAGTTCATTCTCCCAGCACTTTCACTTAAACTCAGGGAGATACTTCTCATTCCCAGTATTCCCCAGTGCATGTTTGATTGTCCCAATGGGACACCGGTGGCTTTTGTGCCAAGATGAGTGGCAGCCATGAGGCAAGCATCATCGTTTTACCTTGCCAGACGCGTGCTGGGGCTGGATGGGGTCAGGTTGTTGCGCAGATTTCTCAGCTCCAGAGTTTCTGATGTCCTTATAGGTCTCCCTGAGGACCTGAACTCATGGAGGTCCCGGTCTTGAGAGCCCATCTGTCAGAGCAGGAAGGAGGATTAGTTAGCCTGCCCTATTTGCGAGCAAACTGAGGCTGTTTGCAGTGAACTTGCTCCATAATCCTCTCTCAGGGTTCTGCGTGCAACCAAACACATTTGGCTACCCCTAGTGGTTCATTAATGGAGTTTGTAAATGAAACACTTGGAGAGAAAGCAATAAAGTATGATCCCATAAAGAGAAGTATTGCGAAGGAGAAAGGGATTCCACTCCAAATGCAAGCTATCAGTCAGACCTTTGAAGGTGATGAGGCATGCAAACACAGCCCAAGGCACTGGGTAATGGTTCCTTTTATTTCCTTTATATTTAAGAAGTTTAAGAAGCGGAGAGCACAGGTCCCTTGTGCACTGCTTGTACACGTAATAAGC
Source organism: Numida meleagris (assembly GCF_002078875.1). Lineage (NCBI taxonomy): Eukaryota > Metazoa > Chordata > Aves > Galliformes > Numididae > Numida > Numida meleagris. The sequence continues at coordinate 191,925,449 of NC_034409.1, read as the reverse complement.
GATGATCTCTAAATGGAAAAGACATACTAACAGCAGGGGAGAAAAAAAAAAAGGAGGAAGAGATTTTCTTGCTCTCATCTTTTGTTTCTGCCTTAGATCAAGCAATGAACTGTGGTCCTGTGAGTGCAGCTCCGTGACCTGCTTGGTCTCTGCTTGGGTAGATCTGGACCAAGGGGTGCAACTGCTTTCCTTCATCCCCTCCAAACAACTACAAGTGGGTCTGTAGGCTGGATTCCCATCCACAAGGATGCAGGAAGGCAAGCGATGGGAAATTCACTTCTGGAGGGTTATGGTGTGTGCTTTCCCCAGTGAGGCCACTACTGCACACTGATGCTCAGACAACATCTGGGTGTGCAGGCAGCTCGGCTTGGGGGAAGTGTTTCATAGAATGGGTCTGTGTTTGAGGCATAAGGAGTAAAAAAAGAATGCATACGTGTTTGGGGTCAGAGTTTTTTCCTCTTACTTTTTGACCACAGTCATAGGAGCAAATCTAGGAAATCTAAACCATAGATAACTGCAAAGAGGAACAAAAATCAGAGAGAAATCATTCCTTGGCACCAAATTACAGTCATTCCTTGCTTCAGTTTAGTGCCTAATCTAGTGGTTGGCAATCCTGCCCGTGGAGTTGAGCTGGAACTAGATAATCTTTGAGGTTCCTTCCAACCCAAGCCATTCTGTCATTCGATGATATAATCAAACCCTTCTTCGCAGCTTCATGCTTTTTGCTCTGGCATTGCAATGGTTCAAAAAATGAAGCTAAACATAACAATTTGCAGTAGGCAGTGGCTATCATTTGCTCACCGCTCATCTGGAGGCATCCACAACTCTCCAGAGGACCCAAATAAACGCTAATTGTTCTCCAAAATCACTAGCAGCCCACAGAAAAAGTTATCTATGAAAGATTGGTGGCAGAGGTCAAAAATCTGGAGAAACAATAGATCAGACCACTGCCAAATGATACAAAATTTGTAACAGGAATGAAAGATGTAGGAGCCTGAATGAAAAGGCTCACCAGACTTAGCAGCTGTCAGGGTTTCCTCTAACTTGTGCAGATTTTGTTATTGCTCCCCAGCATGTAGTATTTGGACAGAAGTGGCTTTCCAATATATGAATGGCAGGTGAAAAAGCTGTGGACATTGCTCCAGAGACACTGGAAGAAGTTACCCTGAGCACTGCATCCAGGGCGAGGTTTACAGGCACTGCAATTGGAGTTGTTGGAGCAGGTCCAGAGGAGGCCATGAGGATGCTCAGAGGATGGAGCACTTCTGCTATGGGGAAAGGCTGAGTGCTGGAGGTGTTCAGCCTGAAGAAGGGAAGACTCTGTGGAGACGTTATTGCAGCCTTCCAGTACCTAAAGGGGCTGCTGGAAAGGTGGGGAGGGTCTTTTTGTCACAGGTGTAAGTGACAGGATAAAGGGTAACAGCTTTAACCTAAAAGAGGGGGGATTTAGGTTTGATGTCAGGAAGAAATTCTTTACTCAGAGGGTGGTGAGGCCCTGGCACAGGCTGCTCTGAGAAGCTGTGAGTGCCCCATCCATGGCAGTACCCAAGGACAGGCTGGATGGGGTGTTGGGAACTGGGCTATGGAAAGTGTCCCTCCCCATGGCAGAGGATGGGAACTGCATGGACTTTAAGGGTCCTTCCAACCCAAACTTTTCTGTAGTTCTATGATTTTATGCAGCATATGGACAGGATTTGTCCTAGGCAATACTAAGCATCGAAGCAAAGCACGTAACAGTGCATTCCCCAGATATTCCCCTTTATGGTCAGGGGAAAGAAAGATGTACTTCCAGAATAAAGAAGCACAGAATCATTAAGACCACTAAGATCATCATCTCCAACTATCACCACCATACCAAGATGTGCACTAAAATGCCCTCTGAATCTGTCTCCATTGGCTACAATGAGTTGAGGATGCTCCAGACCTCAGCATCTCATTTGACTCTCTTGTGTTAGGTAAAATGAGGACTATAGACCTAAAAATCTATGTGTAAAGAAAATAGAGAAGGAGTGGAGGTAAAGAAAAGAGGTGGAGGTGGATACTGGAGGTCCTAAGTAGAAGATAGGGTAGAAGAGGTCAGAAGCAGGAATGTAATGGGCTTGGGGAGTGAAGGAAGGAGGAAGAACAGCTCCTCCAGTGAATTCTTGGGTAAAGAGGAGAGCAATTCTTCACAGCCATCTCCAGTTGTCCAAAACTGTAAATCATCCACACTAATGCTCCCACACTAAGATCTGTGAGTGTAGACAAAGGAAGTGAACTCCCACCTATGTCAGGGGAAGTTCAGAACAGACATAAAGTACACTAGATATCAATGCACAGATTCCATGGAAAAAGAAGACAGAGAACGACTCTACCAGCTGGAAATACAGGAACAATCCAGTTGCATGGGATAGATGGATCAGACAGAAACACAGATGAATCACAACACCCAGATTTTTGGGAACCGATGCACTCCCGAGAACACACCAGAAAGCTAGAAGTGCCTCACACTGGCCAAATGTGATCAAGGATATCTGAGGTCTGGTGAGCAGATGTTGTACAAGCAAGGAAATGCTGGCCAAGCAACAAACAGAGACAACGAAAATATACAGCATCCCCAGTAGATTTTGGAACAAACTAGGAAGGGACCTCTTCATCACAAACCACACAAACTACCTCATCGCTGCAGACAAGTGTTTAGACCGAGGGGAGGCAGATGAACTGTCAGATGAAATGCAATAAAACGAAGAAGCGTTTCAGCAGGCACCCTGTTTGACTTTGCCGTAACTTCGCGTGATTTACCCAGGAAGAGAGATCCTGTCCCAGCATGTCGCACTCTGACCGTGACAAAACAGCAAAGCTGAACCAGCAGTTTTATTTGCTAAAAGATTGGACTGAAGGGAGCAAAGACAACTCTTGGCAAGCCATTCTTTAGGGGAGAAATGCTTTCATTGAAGACCAGCATGACGCTCTGATTCAAGGACCAATGTCCAAATACTTGCACAGCATGGAAGAAGCAAAAGAAGTGGAAAAACAAAACACAACACAAGATGAGGAGGAAGACAGCCAAGTCTTAGCTTTCTAACAAGCTAGAGAGCTTGTAAAGTACCTTCTCAGGTTTGATTTTATTTTTATTTTTTCAGGACTGGACTATTTCCTTGGAACAAAATGTGGAAGAGTGTTCTGTGTACTGAGAAGTAAAGGACATATAAGAGAAAGCATTTCTTTGAAGCCCTAAGAACATTTGCCCTTTGCAAATACAAGCTACAGATACAGATGTAAGAGATTACTTATCCACTGAGACACGACCAGAGGGACACGGAAGGAACGCGGGCCATGAGCTAGCAGCAGATACTGGAATATATGCAAAACATCACATACCCCCAGAAGAAATTCATTCTGGATAGTTTCCTGTTCTAAAACAAAGGTCAGCTCCAGTTCACTGCAAGACGTGCATAGGAGTTTAAAAATAGCCTGGGAGTGAGGTCTTTGGACCAACCCACAGCTAGACCTCATTTGGGTCATTTGTTAATCTGTGGCTTCCTATGGACCCCACAATGCCTAAACATTTGGTAGCCAAACCATAGGGTGAGATGGAGAAACCTCTCAGAATTCAGTCCCATAATTCTTCAAAACCAGTACTTGGTCAATCTTCCTCCAAAAAGTGCTGCGGTGAAGCTGGTAAACAATAGAATGATAGAATCAAAGAATAATACATAGCACAAATGAAGATATTGAAGAGGTGTAACAATTTGAAATGGTAGCAGAGATTTATTACTATTAGCTCTTTGTACATTTAATTTTCTATTTCCAAAAAAAGAAACTCCAAACCACAACACATGGAAAAGGGAGGGTACCGTGATGGTGTGGATATGTTTAAAGCATTTCAGGGAATGGAGGGATCCCTAATTTTGGGAAATGGTCAGTAGGGGAGGCCAGTGATTGTCATCTACCTGGACTTCTCCAAAGCCTTTGACAGGGTCCCTCACCACATCCTTCTCTCCAAATTGGAGAGGTATGGATATGACTGGACTGTTCGGTGAGTTAAGAACTGGTTGGCTGGTTGCAGCCAAAGGGCTGTGATTAATGGTTCTATGTCAGGGTGGAGGCCGGTCACAAGTGGTGTCCCCCAAGGCTCAGTCCTGGGACCGGTGCTCTTCAACATCTTTATCAATGACACAGACAATGGCATCGAGTGCACCCTCAGCAAGTTTGCAGATGACACCAAGCTGAGCGGTGCAGTCAATACATTGGAGGGAAGGGAAGCCATCCAGAGGGACCTGGACAGGCTGGAGAAGTGGGCCCACGAGATACTAATGAGGTTCAACAAGACCAAATGCAGGCGCTGCACTTGGGCTGGGGCAATCTCAGGTATTGACACAGACTGGGGGAAGAACTCCTTGAGAGCAGCCCTGCAGAGAGGGACTTGGGGGTCCTGGTGGACGAGAAGCTGGACATGAGCCAGCAGTGTGTGCTGGCAGCCCATAAGACCAACTATGTTCTGGGCTGCATTAAAAGAAGAGTGGGCAGCAGGGAGAGGGAGGGGATTGTCCCCCTCTACTCGGCTCTTGTGAGGCCCCATCTGCAGCACTGCGTCCAGGCCTGGGGCCCCCAGTAGACACAGAGCTCTTGGAACGAGTTCAGAGGAGACCAGCAAGATGAGCAGAGGCTGGAGCACCTCTGCTATGAAGAAAGGTTGAGGGAACTGGGCTTGTTTAGCTTGGAGAAGAGAAGGCTCCGGGGAGACCTCATTGTGGCCTTCCAATACTTGAAGGGAGCATATAAACAGGAGGGGGAACGATTGTTCACAACGGTGGATAGCAATAGGACAAGGGGGAATGGTTTTAAACTGAGACAGGGGAGGTTTAGGTTAGATGTTAGGAGGAAGTTTTTCACTCAGAGGGTAGTGACGCACTGGAACAGGTTGCCCATGGGGGTTGTGGATACCCCGTCCCTGGAGGCATTCAAGGCCAGGCTGGACATGGCTCTGGGCAGCCTGGTCTGGTGGTTGGCGACCCTGCACTCAGCAGGGGGGTTGAAACTCAATGATCTTTGAGGTCCTTTTCAACCCAGGCCATTCCATGATTCTATGAAAAGGAAGGGATGAGGTCTCAATATTGAATCTCTCTATTTATGCTTGAACACTGGCATCTGGCTCTGCAGATTTGCGTGACGGAAAATGAAGGCGGTTGTGGCAAATAAAAAAGGAAAAAAGTACGCCCTGGGAGTAATTTCTTGGTGGTGTTTTAAGTTTGGGGAGAATGGCCAGATTCCTTCCCTGAGTTTCCTTACACCAAGTGCAGGTTGTTGGAAGCTGATGTTGAAAAATAATCCAGCTATTGAACTGGCTTTTGTTACTAGCAAGTGCATCTGTCTGTCTGATTTGTCAGTCACTGTCTCGGTACATAACTTTATTTACTCATTCACTCAGAGGATGAGGTGCACTCGGAAAATGATCATCTGCAAGGCACTGAAAGCACAAGTGGCACTGAAAAAACTCCCTTCCCTTGCCCTTCCCATCTATCATATTCATAGACCAGAAAGGATATCAAATCAATCAGGCCTGGCTGCATGTTTTGAAGCAATGGAACATGAAACACATTTGGGGCTCACCTGTTGAGTAATTCAGATGAAAGTTTCCCTTTAGAAGGTCACACATTCATAAACACCAAAACCCTGCGTGGAGAGGAGACCTGTAGGAACTGCTCATTACTTGGCATGAGTATTACACCAGTGGATTTAGCTCTATTAATAAGCATTGTGCTCAGAAAGCTCTCATCTACAGGACTCTGTATTCTCTATCAGGAATGCAAAGAGGCCAAGGGCTTCAAAGCTTGGAGTTATTGTTCTGAATGTTCGTTTGAGATACCTTAATTTCCACAAGGTGTAACAGAGGAGTTTTGACCTTTGAAACTTAAAGAACCCTAAATCATCAGCCCTTTTGTTTTTCCAGTTTGGCCCTATCTATCTCGTTCAACTATACCCACATAATCAAACAAACCTGAACCTAAAACTACTCTTTTGGAAATTACATTCTTGCTGCATACAGGCAAAATTCACCTGAGGGCATCAAAAACTGACGAAACCTTGGTCACACAACAGATAGCTGCAAAACCTAGTTTGATATTAATGGAAAAAGGACTGAACCTAATTTTCTGCCTATTGCTTATTTGCTGATTTTGGGTAAAACAGCGTGCTTCAGTTTTCCTCCTTCACTTGTTGGTTTTGTCTGGCTGGACTCTGCAGAGCAAGTGTTGTTTGGGCAACTATATGGAACCCAATTTTTGGAAATATTGTGTGACACAAAGGATCCACTGCTTGAAGTTGTGCAATCCTTTGCCCCTGGATGTGTTCAGGGCCAGGCTGGATGGAAACCTGGACAGCCTGGTTTAGTGGCTGGCAATCTTGCTCATGGCAGGGTATTGCAACTAGATGATCTTTGAGGTCCCTTCCAACCCAAGCCATTCTATGATTCTAGGATTCTATGTTTCGGTTTTTCTATAACTACTGAGCTCTGGTGTATGAATTTCTTGTTTCCAAAGTCAGAGGGCCACTCTAAGAGGACCCATGAGAACGTGCACCCAACTTTTACGCATCATGTAGCTGCAGGGAGAAATGAAGTTACTTCTACTGTTCTTTCGTTTCTCCCGTCAGTGTTTAAGACAACACCTTTGGAGAGCTGAAAGATGGGAGAATTTGGCTGTGGCCACCTGCAGAGGTCTGTGGTTAGGCCATAATCCCAGGTCATATAAAGCATTGCTGCTTCAGATGCTACATCCTGGAGATGTGCAAAATCTAGTCCTGGAGCTACATCCTGGAGTTACACCACATAGAATTGCTCTCTCTCATCTCCTGTTACCCCTTGTCCATCCAGATGAAGGATATAAGGCACAAGGTAAAGGTGACAGGGGTTCAACTCACCTGCGTAGAGCATCCAGAGCAGGACTCTGTGAGAGCCCAGGGCATGTCCAAAGTTTGTTTCATGCCATTTCTTCTAACATTTAGCCTGAATCTCCTGTTTTAATTTCAAGCCATTCCCCTTTGTCCTATCATTATCAGACCATGTAACAAATCTAACCCCCTCCTGTTTATAAGCTCCTCTCAAGTACTGCAAGGCCACAATGAGTTATCCCCAGAACCTTCTATCCGTATTTAATGTTGTGCCTTAAATTCCACCCTGCCAGTTGCTCTCCATCTCTTTTGAATCTGTTGTTTTGGCCTGCAAGTTGCTCCTGCAATAGCTGCATTGTGGAAAAATGAAGGTGGGTGAGAACAGCGCCCTTCCCACAACCATGTCTGTTGACATGACTCTTTTCACTTCAGTGTTCACGTGGGGCTCTGCTGTCCCTCTTCCTTTATTTCCAAAAAAGTCCTTGCTTGTCGATGGCTGGTGGTGTAAACATTAACCGAAACCATATTAGGACCACCAGACAGCCTGAAACTAGCAATAACACAGCTGCGTGATGACACTTTGTCTTCTGTGACAAAGGCTCCTTCCCTTTTTTCAGATAACGGCAGCGCTTTTTGTTTATGAATATGCGATTTTCCAGGGGATGAGAAGCAATGAACTCAGCTCAGGCTCCTTCAGCTTTCTGAGGATGCAGAAAACCACATTAAAGGGGATCCATCCCATGACTGTTAGCCTCACTTTAAAAGTTTCTGGTTTAAGTGCCCAGAGATGCACATCCTTGTCAGATACTAATAGTTTGAACTAAATGACGACCCTTTTGTGACTTGGGTAAGCCCTGCCCAAACCCTTACATGTTTCAGAATCATTGAGGCTTTGATCTACCATTCCCTAATTGGACTAGTCTTCCTGACAGACCAAATATTTGCAGATTCCCTTTCCCCAACAGTTCAGGAATCCCGGCACTGACATCCTCCTGGCACAGTGTCTTGGGTACAGTCCCCAGGGAGGGTGATACTGAGTTTTAACATTATCTGGAGCTGATTAGCATCAGGTCTCCTGGCATCTGTCCCAGTCTTCTTCTTTGTCTATTTTGCATTCTCTCTTTTGCTGTTATTCTTAATCTTTTAAACAAAAAATATGTATGTGACCAGCGTCAGATTTTGAGGGAGGCTGAAACACATCAGTGGTCATTCGAAAGATTCAAGGCAGTGTTGATCTTATTAACATTTTCGGAGCTACTTCTTCTCTTGGAGAGAATTTATTATGAATCAACTGTGGCAAAAAGCTCCAGGTTGACATAATGTCCAGCACTGCTATGGATTGAGGTGGTCAGCTCCATAGAAAGGTGCTACTGGAATTACAGAATCGTGGTTAGACTCAAAATAATAGTGTAATTCTCCATTTTGTGATAACCTTCCTTTACAGCCTTGTCTGTCTCAGTCCCTTGAGTGCAAAACACAATGAATCCATTCTTTTTTCCATATAGTAATGTAGGAAAAGCTGCACTGGGTCAGCCCAGAGATCTGGTAGGCTCTCTGTTCTACCTCTCAAAAGATGCAGAAGCTCAGAAAGGAATGAACAAGCCTGAATGTTTCAGTTCTGCCCTTGTTCAGTTCCAGGACCATAAAAGACACCTATTTTCCACTCTCCTTCAGTTCTGGGCACTTTTGATTGAGGCTGTATATCTGAGGCAATGACAGTGCTGGATGTTGCTGTCTGGCTGTTAGAAGCATAATGGAGGCTACCAAAGATACGTTCATGCCAGCAGCCAGCCAGGCAATTACTTTCTTGCCCCTATCAAGCTGAACACGTTGCACTTTGTTCCTTATATATTTTCTACCTCTGACCTTGTCTGAACTGTTTTCCATGTTGCTGGATATAAAATGCAAACGCACAACATCACTGACAAACCAAGAAGCAATTTGAGAATGACTTCATTTTCATTTTCTCTATCAGCTTAAGAAACGTACGAGTGCTTCCTGGCACCTCCCTGTGCAGAGATTAAAGTGTGGTAAAATCCACTAAACCCTCAATTTGATCTCCTGCCTAGCATAGACCAGGCGCTTTCACCTCGTAACTGGACTGAGCCCAGTGACCTGGATTTGTTTAAAGTATCTTTTCCTGAAGGCACCCTCATGATTGGCCAACCCTTTAACCATTTCTTGATAGATTGCCCCAAGCCGTCAACCTCCCCCTTCAATTTACAAGGCTCACTTGCTCATAACCAACGTTTTTTTGGCTTCAGCTCCTAGCTGTTGGCTCTTGCTGTATTTTCTCTGAGTAGAGCCCTTTATTATTCCCTCGTGTTGAGATAATATGATTATAGCTCTTGCTAAAAGCATGGATGATTTTCTCCTCTGAATTTGTGGCAGCTCTTAGCTCACATCTACGTTTGTGTAAGAGAATCATGTAATCATAGAATGGCTTGGATTGGAGGGGACCTTAAATATCATCCAGTTCCACCTCCTGCTGTGGGCAGGTTGGCCCCCACCAGCTCAGGCTGCCCAGGGCCCCATCCAGCCTGGTCTTGAGCACCTCCAGGAATGGGGTACCCACGGCTTTTCTGGGCAGCCTGTGCCAGTGCCTCAGCACCCTCTGAGTAAAGAATTTCTTCCTAACATCTAAACTAAATTTCCCCTCTTTTAGTTTAAATCATTCGCTCTTGTCCTATCACTGTTAGACAGTGTAAAAGTTGCCCCCCTCCTGCTTATAAGCTCCCTTCAAGTACTGGAATGCTGCAATGAAGTCTCCCCAGACCCTTCTATTCTCCAAGCAAAACAAACTCATCTTCCTCAACCTTTCTTCATAAGAGAGGTGCTTAGTTGACCAGAAATAGGGATAGGCTTGAAACACCATGGCCCAGGTTGGTTATCCCCTTTTCACTGAATTGTAGAGGGTTGGAAAGGACCTCTGGGGACCATGAAGTCCAACCCTGCTCTTCTTACTGCATGTCAATGAGTTTTCCCCATATAATAATGTAGGAAAGGCTGCAGAGCATCACTTTTTAGGAGCAAGAATTTCACCTGTCCTGCAGCCCTTCTTCTACGTAACCAGTTTTTTGGAAAGACTGAGTGCCTCAGCTTTTTCCATGTCATCCATCCATCATTAGGTTTTCTCCCCCATCCGCCAATGGACCCACATCCTCTCTGAACTTTTTTTTATGAGTAGGTTATTTGTAACTCTGTCTTAGTTCCAGCTGAATCTTAAGTCATCTGAGCTTTGATCTCCCTGGACCACTTTGTGCCTGGAACATAGGAAGAAGCAATCCGTATTTCTTTACTTTTTCCCTCAAAATCCCATCTTCCTAAGGGCATGCTTGCAGATTTGGGGCCCCCTCATTGCTTCCTCTTTGGAGAAGGTGATATGTTGTGAAGACTCTACTCTGTCTTCTTTCCCATCCTCCCTTTTGGCTGCACCTTAGCATCATCCAAAGCCTACTGAAGTGAAAAATGTTTTTCCATTGACTTCAGCAGGCCTCAGCTCAGGCTACCGGCATGTGCATGTGTCTCTTGCTTCCAAATGCAGCTACCCCAGCTCAGACACAGCATGTCTGAAGGCTCCTGGCACGTACACCCTGCCACTTTCCTGCTCAGCTCGGAGCCACATGGCCAAGGGCTTCACGCCTTGAGTGTTGGCCATTGCTTGGCTGGATGTGCGGCTCCTTCCAATCTGCCAGCATTAGCACCTTGTCCATGTGCAGCTTCAGCCCTGATCGATGCAGCCCTGTGCCTGATGCTTCTGGGGCCCACCTACAGCTCTGCGTCCCCCTCCCTCCTGTCATGCACACATAGACACGCATATGTGTATGCAGAGCCATGTGCATTTCCTGGCTCTGTTTCAACAAGCAGAAAATAAAAAAAAAAAAAGTGGGAACCTCTGCTCTAATCTGCAGGGACAGGATTCCTGAATTAGTAAGTCACCAACATCTAATTCACCTCCCTGTCCTGAACAGCAAGTATAATGATTCCCTCTTTGCCTCTAAGAAAAGCAATAAAAAGAAAAAAAAAAAATAGAAAATTCCTGAACAATGCTTTTTTTTTTTTTTTTGCTCCAAACATCAGCAACTGGGGGTACTTCCTTGACCTCAAAATTAAAACAATCCAGACAAACAATACGTCGAGCTCTGTCCTGCCTCCTGCTGCAATTATTCCTAATGTTTGGCCTCAGATCAGAGGCAGCAGCAATCTCTATAAATACGACAGCAGAACGGAGAGCTATTTCCAACAGAAACGCCTCCCGAATCATGTCAGGAATTTATGAGGCTGAGAACGGGCCAAGATTGAAATATGTTCTGGATCAAATGGCATTGCATAGGTGGCTCTGATCAGCTTGGCAGTGGTAGGATGAAGGAGGAATCCTCCAGATGGAGGAGTGGAGGGATATTTATTGATTTAAAAAAATAATAAATTATAGCTGAGAGTGACAAGAAAAGGCATTGGTATTTTCAAACTCAGGCTCTGCCAGACAAGACTAGCAAGGAAAAGGCTTTAACAAGTCTAAATTCCTCTTCATCTTTTTTATTTCATGAGCGCATGAGTGTGTTGTTCTTACTCCTGAACCTCCCAGGACCGCTTTGTGCCTGGTATATAGGAAGGAGCAATTCGTATCCCTTTTCCTTTTCCTCTCTAAATCTCATCTTCCTTGGGGGTATGCTTGCAGATTTGGGGTCCCCTCATTGCAAAATGTTTGGAGAAGATGTCATCCGGTGGGTTTCATTCATTTATGAAATACGTTTTTTGCTGTTTCCCCTTTCTACCTTCTCAGGCTGGATATAGTTCTCCTCAGAGCCAGATCAAATTAGACTAAATAAACAAATAAACAGAAACCAATACTTGTCCTAAATAAGTTAGGTGAGGTAGGAAAAAGAGAGCCACGGAGAGATGGACGAGCATGTTGTCTCCCCTTGCTGGCTCTGGAGGTGTAGCAACCTTGAACCAGTTTTCAAGGACAAACTCCTTGTTCACACCTTAATAGGGCTTTTGGGGAGGGATGGTAAATATGATGCCACTCCCAGATATCATACTCAACAGGCAATATCACACGCAGATAAAAGTGGCATCATGTGGTTGAACGCCCATTTGATCCCACGCACATGCAGGGAGTATGAAGGTCATGGAAAGCCCATATCTGCTGTGGACTTTTGGACCAACTTAATAATTGTTATGATAAATTAGTTAACATTTTGGGCAGTATCCAACTACCCTGTCTCTATAGACAACGGAAAAAGAGTATAAACTAAAGAGAACAGTTTATCCAATACATGCAGTTATTGAAGATGATATACTGAGTGTGCAGGACAACAACTTTTGCCTCAATGCCAGCACTCAGAAACAGTGCCCATCCTTGGCTTCTGATTCATATGCCAACTCAAAGATGGGTTTCATGTACTATTTTCATATAATTATAGAACTGTTTGAGTTGGAAGGGACCCTTAAAGACCATCTTGTCTAACTCTCCTTCAGTGAACAGGGACACTCACAGCTCGATCAGGTGCTCAGTCTCATCCAGCATGACCGTGAGTGTCTCCAGGGATGGGGGATCCACAAACTCTCTGGGCAACCTGTGCCAGTGCCTCACCACCCTTATTATAAAAAACTTCTTCCTTATATCCAATCCAAATCTCCCGTCTTTGAGTTTGAAACCATTCCCCCTTGTCCTGTCATAGCAGACCTCACTAAAGAGTCTGTTTCCTTCTGTCTTATAGCCCCCCTTAGATATGGGAAGGCAACTCTTAGATCTCCCTGGAGCCTTCTCTTCTCCAGGCTGAACAGCCCCAGCTCATTTTCCACACTGTACATGCAGCTGGTTATATGTAAGATGAAAAAAGCATGAATGGAAAAGGGAGTGGTCATTTTTTAATAGAAAAAGATGTTGTACATAGCCATTGGGAAGTGTCTACATACTACTGAGGTAGGCATGGCTTACAGCTGGCATGTCTAACAGGACGACAGAAGCAGCAGAAAAAAAGACTGTCAGCTAAAATAACCTTCATCTCAGGGCCAAATTCTCCTTTAGATTCTGTAGGAATTCTCGAGGATTAAATACCATACTGCTATATTTGCATTTGAATACAATAAAATTCCATCTTAGACTACTATCAGAAGATAGGAAGCTATTGCAAATGAATGAGGAGTCACTACTTGCCTTTTGAAACACTTCACAAATATTTCTGATGTCTGATGTCTGATTATGTCTGGGCATGGGACAGCATCTGTGACCTGGTCTGATGGATCTTACATCATCGCACTTTTAAGGACAAGAAATGGATTCTGAACAGAGATGACTTTTTAAGTGTTTCTCCCAGCTCATGGAGATTTAATTCAGTTCTGCTGTTGAGGCAGATGAAGTCATTTTAAGGGCAAGACATTGCCCTGACTCACACTTAACAGCGTCTGCATGGTTATGCTGTATCCTCATGTCTCCTGCAGCCCTTCTGCACATAAGCTGCAAATATTTAGACTTCTTGGCCCTCCCTCACCAGTGCATAACTTAAACTCTCACTGGTGTGACCCGACTTTTGCCTCAAACCTTAGAACTTGTATATCATTACTGAGTTCCTGCCCCATCATCCCTGGGCCTCTTTTTGATTTTTCCATCAGCTTCACTGGAGGTGGATTTCCCATCTTTTTCCAATATTCTTCCACCCAGCACTCTCGTTCCTGGGGCCAGTCCATAATGCATAATGTTCCTCTCATGTTCCTGCCAGGTAGGTCTTTATTAGTTTTGGTCTATGTGTTGGATCATTGTTTGGATCGTTATGCAACTAAGTCCCGGACAATAGCAGGATTCTGTGCATTCAACTAAGGTTTCCATCATCATTTCCAGAGCTGAAATTTCCCTAATTAAAATGCAGAACGAAGTAAAGAAAAAGAAACAAAACACAGAGCATCCACTGCTACCCTCTGCTTGCAAAAGCTGGCTCACCAGTGAAACAATACTCCCCAAATTTGCCTTTAGATGTTACAGCCAAAGCACAATAACTTTTGTCACCTCTGACAGTTTTTCAGTGCTCTTTCCTTCAACACTGGTCAATATTTGCATAATGAAGTTTCTCTGATGCTGGAAGGCGGCCATGATTTTGGAAACAAGCCCTGGCTCTGTTGAGAATGCCTCTTAGAATGAAAGAAATATCTGAATTTCCTTAATTTGTGAAGGGATTTCCCTTTCAGTAGCTTGGCTTGTCCTGGTGGAATAATTGCTAAAGGAGACATTGTGCCCTGTTATTTTCTTCTTTCTCTTTGTGCGTCAGAGGTCAAGATAACATAAGCTGCAGCTCTGCTAAACTGAAGGAAAATCTTCAGATAATCACTGTAAAGGCACAATAGAAGATGCAGCTGGATTTTTGCAGGGGAAGCAGCTGTGGGATCTGTTTTGAATGGGTAGGATTTGGAGAAATTCCTAAAGGCTGGGAATATGTGTGGCATTTGTAAAGTACAACATACCTGGCATATACACAGCTAACACTGATGTTTATTATAGCAATAACACCTGTGGCCTCCGAGAGCTGAGTGCTCAACAGAAGGGAGACATTCAGGGGCCTGTGAGTCTGCTGTGATATGCTTTGGATGCTACTTCAAAACCAGCTTGGTTTGACATAAGTGAAAAACTGCCAATTCTTCACTGCCTGGAGTCAAAAAATACAGTTATGTCCATCTTACAGAAGCCACAGTTGTCTCCTGCGATCTCCTTGTCGACAGTGAGGTGGGTGGTGAAGAGTTTCTCCTTCCTCCAGGCTCACTGAGGGATGGTTTCCCTTCCACCTCATCTCTGAAGACCTAACAGGACCTTAACATTGTTGGACAGAGGGACATCACTTCCATCCTTTGCAGGGTGGTATCTGAACTGGTATTTCTGTTGGCAAGCCTACCTTCTTTGTCCTGCCTGACTCGAGATCTCCAGAGTAGCTTGTCACAATGGTACATGAAAATAAAATAGAGCTATTTCCTTCGAGGTGAGTGAGGTGTGAGGTTTGAGGAATCTTGCTCCAGCACCTACAGAAGTGGGACAGCAGTGTCCCCTTACCCCCAGGGATGGAAGTGAAGGCTCACAAGGTTGACTGCCTGATGCACTGCTGGCTTTCACACCTCCATTAACAGGCTCGTCCAGGCCAGTACCAAGATCATTTCATAAAAAAGATGCAAATTCCCCAATTCAAAGTCAAGATGGCTTTTTCTGTAGCGATCTTTCTGTCGCTTGCTCATTGCTCACACAGAGTCTAAAGGATGTCCATGATTTTCTGCAGCAATAGAACAAGGGGCAACGGGCAGAAACTGGAACACAGCAAGTTCCATACTAACATAAGGAAGATCTTCTTCACTGTGAGAGTGACAGAGCGCTGGAATAGGCTGCCCAGATTGGTTCTGGAGTCTCCTTGCCCGGAGATACTCAAGATCCTTCTGGATGCCTACCTGTGCAACCTGCTGTAGGGAACCTGCTTTAGCAGTGGATTGGACTTAATGACCTCTAGAGGTCCCTTCCAATCCCTATGATTCTGTGATTTCACACCAGTTTGTCCCTGAGGCACCTATCTATGTAGTCCTACATGACCAAGCCACTCCTATTCTCACAGAACACTTCCAGGCTATCAAGCAGATTTAGACCACAGATATTTTGGCACAAGGTCGTTTTGTACATATAACAACATATCCATGCTCATGCTGCGTGGGGACCTAGAGGTCTGCTGTAATATTTGCGGCAATGTCAAGTTATGCCTGGAATGCCGAACCTA
Organism: Numida meleagris; assembly: GCF_002078875.1. Taxonomy (NCBI): domain Eukaryota; kingdom Metazoa; phylum Chordata; class Aves; order Galliformes; family Numididae; genus Numida; species Numida meleagris. Next base: position 191,909,832 of record NC_034409.1, on the reverse strand, counting down.
TGCCTTCTGGATTAAGGACAAGCAGGATTTTCTTTCTCACAGAAGAATCCACATCTGGTGTCCCCTCATGGAGACCATAGAAGCACAGAATCATTAAGGCTGGAAAAGACCTCTAAGATCATCAAGTCCAACCATTGACCTACTACCAATATTGTCCACTAAACCATGTCCCTCAGTACCACATCTATGTGTTTCTTGAACACCTCTGGGGACGGTGACTTCACCATCTCCCTGGGCAGCCTATTCCAGTGCTTGACTACTGGAATGCAACCCTTTGCCTATGAGCAGCTGAATGCCAGGACTCAAACACACAATCCAGTTAAGGCAGCTGAACATATTGCCACACACTGGCTGAGATACAAGAACTATCTCAGTGTGTATTCTCTGTGCAAGGCAGGTAGAAGTTGAATGTTTCTGTATGGTAAACTGAGCTGATGTGTATGACATCATATTTGGCTATAGTGACTCAAATTGCATTTGATAAAACTATTAAATGTCTCTGTCATGCTGGTGACATAACTGGAGTATTTATGGAGACCTGCTGGGTTTTTAGTATTGTCATATGTATTATCAAAACAAGATTTCATAGAGGCACGATTTTCATCCCATGAAGGTGAGCAGGGATGCCAGTCATAGAATCTTTAGAGTTGGAAGGGATCTTTGAAGGCCATCTGATCCAGCTCCCCTGCAATGCACAGGGACACCTACAGCTCCATCAGGTGCTTAGAACCCTATCCAGTCTGACCTTGAATGTTTCCAGGGAGAGGGCACCAACCACCTGTCTGGGCAACCTGTTCTATTATCATAGACATCTTTTTCCTTATACAAAGTCCTTTTGCCTTCTAAGGGCATGGCTCCCCTCAATCCGTAACAAATTCCCCTGTAGTGTTGCAGCAAGGAAGGCTGTGCTGAGATCTAGCCTTGAAGTCTGTTTGCATGGCCTGGTTTGTATTACCGCACACAGCTAAGGCCTGCCAGCAGACTGCCGGGCCCATAGCGCATGGCATTTGGCCTTGGGCCTACTCTGGGCCCTGTGCGATGCCCCACAGCCCTAGTTCATAGTAATTATTGGAGGAGGGACAGGGGGTTCGGTTCAAAGTGTTTGAAATATTAAGTGGGCTGCACTGCAGCCTGCCAGAACGATGTTTTTACAGTAAGAAAGTGAGGGGAGGTGTTACGAGCTCTGAGATGTGGCATAAAGACTTGTGGGGGTGTTTGAAGGTGCAAAGCCTGCCGGGACGGCGTTGAAGGGCTGCGCAGGGCAGAAGGAGCCAAAAGTGGTGCAGTCTCATCAGCAACACCTCCTCTACTAAATAAAGCCAGCCAGGGCTCGTTTGCTGGCCCAGAGGCCAAGTGTCACAGCGTGGCTTGTGTCCAAACACCTCGGCTCTCCTCTCCCTGAGAGCAGGCCTTGGGAAGGAGCTAACAGCGAGGCAGTGTGGACAGCCAGGGCTCACGCTTGCACTTGGACCTCTCTGACTTAGCAGTGATGGTATTCCTTGAGATTCTGGAACGCATGTCAGAGAACTGGGGGGTTGGAACTAGGTGACCTTTGAGGTCCCTTCCAACTCAGGCCATTTTATGATTCTAACTTAGACCTTCTCATAGGAACTGCCTGGGTGTTATCATACAATCTGAAAATAGATTGTTGCCCAGTTTTGCTTTATCAAATGCAACAGCAGAAACATTGCCCACCTCTGAGTACAAGGACACCCAAGAGAGAAGCCCACCATGTCTTCTGGTTTCCCCTTGCACAGGTCATTCACACAGGCACTGTTCCCAAACAACATTATTACAAAAGAAGTGTAATTCCACATGGGAGTGGCAGACACTGTGCTTCCAAGACTGCACAAAAACAGCTACTGGTCTGATGCCACTAAAAATGGGCTGGGCCTGGTCTCTTGGAGGTGTCAGTCTCTTGTTACTGCTGTATTGGAATGACCCTCAGGCTGAGAAAGAAGTAGAATCACTTGAGTTGGAAAGGACCTCTAAAGATCATCCAGTCCAACTCCCCTGCAATGAACAGGGACAACCCCAGCTCCATCAGGTGCTCAGAGCCCCATCCAGGCTGACCTTGAGTGTCTCCAGGGATGGGGCATCCACCATCTCTCTGGGCAGCCTGTGCCAGTTACTCAGTAGTTTTGTACAACATAGTAACATACCAGTTATATCTTCTCAGGATCTTCCTGCATATGTTATGCAAAAGTTGGCTAATACATCTCAAATGTACCAGCTGGTTTATGACCAAATACACATTAGCCTGGCTAGCAATCACTCAGAAAAAGGCTTGTTAGACAGCTCTTTGCCATTATTTTTTTTTCCCTCAGACATTAAACAGCCTCATCCATCTAGATCTTAAAATGTCTTTCTAGCCCTGCAGACGATTAAAAGTGTGCCTGCACATATTTACCGTCACATCTGGAAAAGCCCACACTATCATAATGACTTCAATACAGATTTCATCAGAAGACACGTGGAAATTAAACTGGATTCACTAAATCCCTTGCAACTAGTCTGTGCTAAGCACATAAGAGCTGACTCCCTCTGCTTTGGGGTCTGTGTAAGAGCTGGACAAGCTGGTGGTTTTCTACTTGTATTGCAGGTGAGTCTCCAGAACTATTGTTGGATCAAACTGCTAGGCTATAGTAATGCAACTTCTGTTATTCCAGCAATCCTGTCCCTTACTGGCTCTGCACATTTTGGATTCCTGAATGCCTCTGGGACCCTGGTGCATAATTCCTTCCCTAACACTTGCTAGCACAATGAAGTCATGTCTCTTTCTTCTGAAAAACCTTTGTAAGAACCACAGCCTTGACTACAAGTTCTTTAACAAGGGTTTTAAGCCAGAAAGCAGCCCCTGCATTTGCTGCAGTGCTAGTAGGGTCAGAGTGCTCCCTACTTATCTATGAGCTGAGATGCCTCCTAATTCATTCTCTGCACTGTGTTGTGGTATAAAGGTGACACTGGATGTTCCATGATGGTTCCTGATAGAATGATATGGTTCAGTGGGTGCTCAGTGAACACACTACTGCACTTCTTACGGGTAGCAGTAGCTGTGGCTGGAGAAGAGCAGATCGAGAAGAGCCCTTCGCCTGTGGTTGTGTTGCTTTACCTGATGGAGCACGTACCAGCTGGAAGGTGGCCATGCATTTTGCAATGCTGTTTTCGAATGGTCAAAGTGACAGCATTGTATTTTCACTGTAAATGTCTCATTCCCTCCTGGGGCTGGAAATGTGTGGCTCTGAGGCCTCTGTCCACAAAAAGGCTGTTTCCACACAGGGAAATGTGTGAAACATGATTTTTTTTTGCACAGACTCAGAGAAGTGTTTCTTCCTAAAAAAAGCCTCCAATGTTACAAATCCAAGTATTGGAAATCTTGCTGAGAAAAAAAATCTTTTCTCTTGATGAACATAGACAAGTTTTACTCCCAAGTTTGATTTCAAGCCAGGAAGGACAAAAGTCCTTTTCATGAAGCTTTAAAAAACTGGGAAAGAAATACAAAGTTTACAAATTCCTTTCAATGCTCCTCCTTATTTTACCATCATTACTGGAAATCCACTGGACCCGAAACCTTTCTGGCTTGAAAACCAATCAGGTGACATTTTAAAATACAGCCTTGAGAAGCAATCAGTGACTTCATTCCCTTCTTTTCCTTGATTGTTACACTTTCTTTTCTCTGTGGTTCCCAGCCCGCTGCCTTCCAGCCCACTCTTAAACCTCTTACCTGCCTTTTCATGCACACAAAGGAGCACAGTCATGTAAGACTCCTGACTTCCCACTCCTTTCTACACCCAGGTCATGATTGACTTCATATGCTTACAAACCCCACACAGGCCATGCAATGAACTCTGCCCTGAGCCAGCCAGCACTCCTGATCCCCTTTGCAGATTCTTCCCCACATATGCAAAGCAATGATGAAGTGGGTGTCCATGCCATCACGCACTTGAACTACAAGTGCCCAAACCTAGCTGAGCTGGGGAGACAGGGAAGCCATCAGCTCCTGGGGCAATTTGGGATCGGTCTCTGGTTCTAATTGCATGCTCCTCTATCTTAACAGCACATAAAGGGATTTCATAAAGGGGGAACAAGTATAACTAAGGTACAGAGGTATCCCACCATAGCTGAGAAATGGGGAAAACAGCAGTCTTTCCAAGTTAGTGCCTTTTTCTGCTGTCTCGTCAGGAGATATGGCAGGAGAAGGGTTTTCTGATCTTTGTTAGTACCCCTCAAAAATGATCCATCTGCATACAAGCTGAGCCCTAAGCACTGTCCCTGGCCTGCCATGGGTTGTCAGGGCTTGCCAGGACCTCCATCCTCTCTGCATGTCTGCAATGGGCTGTAGAGAAAAAGCAATCATAGAATCATTACTGTTGGAAAAGACCTCCAGGATCTTCAAGCAACCTGGTCTAGAGGGAGGTGTCCCTGCCTATAGCAGGGGGATTGGAACTAGATGATCTTAAAGGTCCCTTCCAGCCCAAACCATTCTATGATTCTATGATCATCTAGTCCAACTGTCCACTTACCACCAATATTGTCTGCTACCTATTGTCTCCTACCATGTCCCTAAGTACATCTGTGTGTTTCTTAAACTCCTCTAGGGATGGTGACTCCAGCATCTCCCTGGGCAGCCTGTTCCAATGTGCTACCTCTCCTTCTGAGAAGAAGTTTTTCCTAATATCTAACCTGAACCTCCTCTGGTGCAACTTGAGGCCATTCCCTCTCATCCTATCACTACTTACTCGTGAGAAGAGGCCAATCCCCACCTCCTGAGCAATAGCCCAGGAGAACCTGAAGATACAGTAGAACCCACTTCTTTCTCACGCTCATCCCTCAGTCTCCAATTCATTAAGCAAGAAGGTAAATGAGTAAAGCAAAACCTGACCTATTGTCACCAGTGAGGATGAATATGGTTCATTTCTTGTGGTCAGGAGCCTGGTGTCTTTGTAACTGGGGCTTTTATTTTTCTTTACCTGAAAAGAAAGTTTCTCTCTCTCTGGACATTTGACTGCACTGTGGTCCAGGACCACTGTCTGAAGTCTCTCCCTCCAGTGTGATATCCCCCAGGAGGCACTGGGATCAGAAAAATAAGCAAATGGGACCCAGTCCTAGCATGGCTATCCCTGGATGGACATCAAAGTGGCTCCTGCTCCACACAGTAAAGAAAGTATGCTCATGAAGAGCTTGTCTCTGAGGAGAGGCAAAACATAGGTCTACAATCTATGTGTTGCTTGGTTGTTGGCTATCACAGGATATCCTCTTACCTCTGTTGTGCATCTGTTATACATCCTTGATGATTAACAAAGATGATAGCTACGTGAGAACAAGAGGATGTCCTGGATGGACATTCAGGAAGGATGAAGAGGTATCTCTTTCTGTATAAGAACCTCCTCTTGCAGAAGGACTGAGGGCAGTAAACGAAGCTGCTAGGAGGCAGGTTCACAACCAGCAAGGAAGTAGCTGTTCATCCAACAGAGAGATGAATTTCAGGACTCTCTGCTGTGGAAATGAAGAGGTGACAAAAGCTTAAGAGAAGAAGGTAAACCTTCAGGAAAGGGAAACTGAAGGACTACAAAAGGCATTAAGCCTTAAAGGCTATGTCTACGTAGCTACAACCAGAGCATGCTTCCAGCTCTTTCTTCCAGACTGCTAAAATCTTGACTTACTTCTCATCATATCTGAGGCCCACAGCTGGTAAGTCCAGACAATGTAGAAACACAGAATCATTTGAGTTGGACAAGACATTTAAAGGCCATCTGATCTAACTTCCCTGCAATGAACAGGGACACCACAGCTTGATCAGGTTGCTCAGAGCCCCATCCAACCTGACCTTGAATGTCTCCAGGGATGGGGCATCCACCACCTCTCTGGGCAACCTGCACAAGTGCTTTACTAACCTTATTGTAAAAAAAATATTTCCCTTATATCCAATCTAAATCTCCCCGCTTTTAGTTTGAAACCATTCCTCTTGTCCTATCACAAACGACCCTGCTGAAGAGTCTGTTCCCTTCTTTCTTATAGCCCACCTTTAGATATTGAAAGGCTGCTCTCAGGTTTTCCCGCAGCCTTCTCTTCTCCAGGCTGAACAAGCTCCCAGCTCTCTCAGCCTGTCCTCATAGGAGAGGTGTTCCACCCCTGGGATCATTTCTGTGGCCCTCCTCTGGATACTCTCCAATAGGTCCATGTCTCTCCTGTACTGAGGACTGCACATCTGGACACAGTACTCCAGATGAAGTCTCATCCAGGGCAGAGTAGAACATCCAGGTGTGGTTGTCTTAGCAGAGGACAAGGGCCACTGACAAAAGTCAAAATGAGTGAAGTCATCTGATAGGAGGATAAAAGTCACTTGTTTGCAAATTCTTCTGTGCCACTTGCCACGGGGACGAGTGAACAGGCTCCAGCCTGTTTTATTTACTGCTCAAATACAGCCAAAGATGCAAGTATCCTGGGGCTGTGCATAGGCACTTAAGTCCAAGAAAGAAGTGTGATTTCCAACACGTCTCTCCCTTTGGCAGTGCCTGTTGGCTGGGCTGAGACATTCCTCCATGAAGCTTTCAGGCTGCTGTGATGCTGAGATGCCAGTTGTCCTCATTTAGGCATGTCCACCTGGCCTTACCCCATCCACTAGCAGGGCTGTGACTCCACCAGACCGTTCCCCACTCTTCTGATCCGAGGAATGTAAGGAAGAAATCCAACACAAGCTGGGACAGGTACTGTAAGAAGCGTGGCACCCACAGCAGGAACACAATGTCTCATTAGTACCTCACACCTTCCATGAGCAGCAGACCTGTTCTGGTTGAAACAGTTTGTCTGATAGGGTTCTGCAAGTGCGAATAACATGGTCCATCTGGTAGCTCCAGCACTGGGATCTAAGCCCAGCAGCTTGGTCAAAGTCCAAACAGAAAGTTCAGCCATAGCTGAGACTCCACATTTGAAGGATAATATGGTTTTCCATTCTCAAGCACACACTTATGAGGTCCTGCTTATAACTGAGCACAAATGAGAACAGGAAAATTAATTGGTGTTTCACAGACAAATGCCTTTCTTTGACCCATTATGCTTATAATTTAGCATGTTTCAATGACACTTCAGCCAAAATAGAGACAGAGAACGAGCTCGAAGAGTTTGAGATTATTATTACAAAATGAATTTACCTAATTCTGCAAGAATTACAGTTACTTTGTTTTTCCTTTATGTATATCACGTAGAATTTATAATTTAGGGTGGTAATGCTGGAGTACCCTGGCAGCGTGCTATCTTAGAGCACCTTTGGGCTATTTTACACAAGGATAAAAGAAGTCCACAAATGCCAATTTCTAACCACTGATTATAATCAGGGACTGCGGGATGAACTAGATCAGCAACAGAGATGACATATTTAGGCACATAGGATATCTCCCACCTTAGAAGCTCATGACATCTCAATTCCCTGCTAAAGTTCGGTGAAACGGCCACTGAGGTCAGAAAATATCAGAAGGAACAAAAGACAGACTTACAGACATTCATGATGAAAAAAGGCCCCAGAAGACTCATATCCTTAGACATCAGGGCTTGAACTGTAATCCTTACAGCCTACCAGGACTTGTCACTTCTCCAATAGTCAAACTCTGGTCAAGTTTACCAAGCAATTTAGCCCACTGCCATTCCCATGTATTATCTCCTTTTCCACAAGCGTCCCTCTGCCTGGATTTTAGCCAGACATAGCTAACTTTATGAGAGAAGCTGAAGATGTTCTCCAGGATCTCAGATGCCTCTAATCAGATATCCATATATCGATTGCCACTCCTTCAAACCATTTGCCCTAGGAACAGATCTATTGGCCTTCCTGAGAAAATGAAATGCATTTCCAAAAAAAGCACAAATGCTTCCTCCTATTTCCCCTCGTACTGCACTGTCCTTCCCAACACAACATCCCTATGCTGAGTGGAGACCTATTTCCACCTTCCACCTCGAGCATCCAACCTATATGTTGCATCTGTCATAGCCCCAGTTGCCTCTGGAGGTTCCTTAGAGCCCTGTAAAGCACTGTGGGCTCTGAGCTGTCAGTACCTCGAATAGGATATTCATACTTCAGCTTCAAGTAGCTTGCCAGTGATGTAAGAGGGAGCTCAGATAATTATCACCCAGTTCCCAGCCTGTTCTGCAATGACAAGTCCATCTTTCCTCTTGTTTAATCATGCAGACAACATGGGGATATAAAGAATATGAAAAAAAGATGGCATCAAACATAAGTATATTTTTACAAAATGTTCCTGTAGCTAATATAATACACAGTCCAATGCACTTTACAAGGCAAGCCCTCTAAATTCTGCTACCAAACACCAGAATTCATATGTTCAGCTGGTATAAATCACTGCTGCTGATTTACACCAGCTGAGAACCAGATCACGATTTCCTAATTAAATAAATTCCCTCTGAGTTAAAAAAGCCACACTTTTAAAAAGTTTTACTATGAATTATTTTATACAGCTTCTCGTTGAAGAGAGAGAGAAATTGGGAAAGGAGAGGAAAGGAAAAAGATATTCTGACTTTGAGAGTTCAGTTCCTTTCATTGGGAAAGAACAGGGAAGTTGTGGAAGCCCAGACTAAATCACTCACAATGATAACAGGGTGATACTGAGAGCAGTAAAACTAATTTATTGGGCTGAGTTTATCTGATTCCAGGAAAAGTGAGCACTGCTGAGTGCAGCTCTGATGGTGCTTGAGTCTGACAGGACACACAGTTCAGATGCAAAATTACATTAAGCAGATGTAGCCCATTAAGAAGCTGAGTCTGAAAGTGTACTTCGTCCTGCCACAGCAAATCCTAGTTGAAAACTTTGGACCTTTTAACAAAAATCCACATGAAGATGTTCTTTTTCAAGTTTTATTACCTTAATCTCCTTTGTGTGTGTCAATACTAGTTACAGGTTGATGATAAATATAAACCCACCTCCATAGGATTTCTAACATATCATAGCTCTGTTTCCTTACCTCTGCTGAAGAGATGGAAACACCCTCATCATGAAACACAGCAGAACCAGTCTTGGATTCACTTATAATTGAGAATTAGTCTAGAGGCAAACCAGGTAAACTTACATTCCTACCCAAAGCCTGGGTAAAATGCAGTGTAATGAAGGGGATGCAACCAGTTTGTCTCTTCCTTGCACCAGTCCACCAGCAAGGTGATGCCAGGTTGGTTCTGATGAGCATGTTCTCCTTGAAGACACCTGAAGTTACATGAGATAACTCTCCAGCCTCTCTCTGTAGGAGAGCACCTTGTAAAACGTGGCATCTGGTAAGGAAAACTTGGCTGGGATTTGTAGAGATGTGGCACTGAGGGACATGGTTAGTGGGTATGGTGGGGGTGGGCTGATGATTGGACTTGGTGATCTTAGTGGTCTTTTCCTACCTGAATGATTCTACTACTTCAAGACCTGGGGAATCTCTTTTGTTGTGCTAGAAGAAGGTGAAATTTTTATTTAATGAAAATGCTGGTTAGTCCCTAGACCCATTCATTTACATCTACCCTAAACATACATTTGTATCAGCTGTGAAATTACGGATAAACAGTTGATTTGGACTGAAAAAGAATAAAAGGCAAGGACATATATTAGTCACTAAGGCCCTTGAGTCTCACTATTGAATTGAAGAGCCTAAAAGGCATTTTGGAGTGCCTTCCCCCGAGTGCTGGATGCTTGGCTTTGGAGTATTCCAGTTTATTTGCTGTGATTCCTTTATTCTCACATACTTCATCCAACATACACACTAATCAGAGCGTTTTCCAAAGGTACTGCCAAGATGTAAGCAACAAGAAATAAGGTCAACCTCATTAGACTGACCAGGATCACTGTGAGAAGGATGCCGCTGAGAAGAGGATCAGTGTATTTCTATGCAGGAAGATCTCTCAGCTTATCTAAGTCTGCTAAAGATAAACCAGGACACTTAAGCTGTTTGCCAAACTACGTAGAGTAATGGAAAACTCTTTTTTTTTTTTTTTTTCCAAGGAGAAATCCACTTCTAGCAGTTCAGCTCTATGTAAAACACAGTTAGTCCATGGCATTCATTTTGTCCTTTGAAGTTCCTCTGTTTATGTTTTATTATCTGAAATAGCCTCTTTAATGGCTGGGGGGAAACAAATGTTACTTTGTGCTGGAGCAATTAACAATATGGGTCATGTTCAGGGGCCATGAGTCTGACACTTGGTTGTAACACGGGGACAGAATGCTTGGATGGTTTCATTTTCTTTGTGAGCTCCATGAATAGTAACTTCTTTTGTTTCCATGGAATTATCTGCAAGTCCCAAGATGAAAATGTTCCCTCTAACGGAGAGAAGAGGAAAAAGTGAGTCTGACCAGCTACATGTAGATGTTTATAACACTTGATTTCGCCCATTGTGTTGTGTTGTTTTGTTTTATTTGGAAGTGTATTCCAGCAGTTTATGTCAAATAACAGATGTCAGCTGTAAACATCCTGGGCACAGGAGTTATATGGGATCATGCTCTGGTTCTCATAGTCCAGTGAGGCTTAACATCTAACTCACTTGGTTTATATCAAGAAAAATATCGAAGCAGAAGGACCTGTACACTGAGCATCGGGAGAAGGATAAACCTCATCTGACTTCCAACATCTGCTCTCTGGATGTCTACATGAGAAAGGTCACATTAACCTCCCAATGGGCACCATTCATCTCATCCTGATCCCTCGGTTGGAGGTGCACCCAGATCTCTAGCACTCTAAAGTCTCTCTTTTTTGACAGCACAGGGAGCTGAGGATGGCTGGGCACTCTGCTCTGAGTGCAGCTACTGGGGCAGGGGCTGGACCGGATTGGACCAGAGGTACCTCCAATCTCAGCCATTTGGATTTTAGGAAAGAATTATTCTCTGAAAGAGTGATAATGCATTGGTACAGGCTGCCCAGGGAAGTAGTGGAGTCATCGTCCCTGGAAGTATTCAAGAGCCATAGAGATGTGGCACTGCGGGATGTGGTTTGTGGGTAGGGGTTGGGGATGGACTTGGTGATCTTAGACATCTTTTCCAACCTTAATGATCCTATGATTCTGTATGCGATGGCCTGGACGTCTGGCCTGACTTGTGTGAGGCAGAATCAGCCTGATGCATGCTTGCTTGCTTGCAGATGGGTTTGTAGAGCTCATTTTTGAAAGTCACTCAGTTTGTTGGTCCACAGTGAGCCTCCCGGAGCCTTTGTGATCAGAGCCATGGAGGTAAGAAAGTGCATTTGAACGTCACCATATACAGGAGTACAATTCAATTGGGTGAACATCGTAACTCTTTGAAATGCCCTGGGGTGTCCCCTGGGCTTTCCTCCTCCAGCCCAGCTGAGCAGAGGTCTCCTGTGGGGTCAAGGTCCCTCCTGCAGTCCTCTGCAAAGCCTCTAATGGCACCAGATGCTTCCCTGCTGCCTGCTGAGAGGAGCCCTATGTTCAGCAGAGGAAGAGTTATGCACGGGGGTCAGGGCAAGCTGGGGAGTTGTGACTGCCTTAAATCAAGCAATTCTTTGCAGCTGTCAGCTTGATGCTTTTATGTCAGGCCAAGGGCTACTCCTCAAGCGTGGATATGCAGGGGGGTTTCTTTGCATTTCCAAATGTGAGGTTACTTCCAGCTTGTGCTCCCCATAGCTCACATGCTGCCTGCAGCAAGGAAGGAAGCACCTGCAGAGGTGAGCTGGGAGGTGGTATTTTAATCTATCCAAGCCAGATGAGGAGAGCAGCCCTGGACAGAGCAGTTTGTCTGTTTGGAGTTTAGAAAAGGAAACTGTTTTCCTGCCTGACCTTGGCCCTGGTTGACATATGCAGCACTTTGTAAAATTAATTGCATATTGAACAGGTAGTGGAGTGGAAAGAAGCCACAGGTGGTGCGTGTTAACAGTGTCTGCAAGCATCAGAGCTGGGTTTGGGTCCTCCTTTTTGTGATCAGCCTCCCAGAGCTGGGGGAAATTGCTTTGAGATGTGCCTTGAGATTTTCTATGTTGATTGAGTTGCTGCTATTAATGACTTCTGTAATAACCCAGATTACGGCAGCTCATCTTAAACAACTTAAAAATTTAGGCTAAGAATTTGTAGAATCATTAAGATTGGAAAAGACCTTGAAGGTCCTCTAGTCCAACCATCAATCCATTATCACCATGCCCACTATAATGGACGTTCCATAGAACAGTGGATTTAAACCTCTTTTTCCTCTGAAATTCAGGATGAATTTAGGGAAAGTAGCAGATGCTTGAGGAGGCTGAAGCTGAGCTGTTGCACACCCCCAGAGCGTGTAGATAAGGACAAATATGGGCTGTGACCATTGACAAGAAATGGGGAATCATAGAATCACAGAATCGTTAAGACTGGAAAAGACCACTAAGATCATCTAGTCCAACTGTCCACCTGCCACCAATACTGGGGCAGGTTACACACTAACCATGGCCTTAAGTACCACATCTACACGGTTCTTGAACACCTCCAGGGCAGTGATTCCACCACTTCCCTGGGCAGCTTGTTCCAGTGCCTGACCACTCTTTTGGAGAAGTTTCTCTTAACACCCAACCACCTTCCCTGGTGCAACCTGAGGCCATTGCCTCTCATCCTATCACTGTTACCCAGGAGAAGAGGCCAACCTCCACATGTAGTTTTTGCTTCCTGCCCCACTGATGTCCCCATCACAGTTTCCACAGCTGCAAAGCTTCTCTAAAAGCTCGTTTTTCTTGATCCCTTCCAGCTTATTCTGCCTTCCCTCAGACCTATGGAGATGATGTTGCCTACTTTTATTTTTATGCCCCGTCTTCACTCCAGTTCTGCTTCACCGTTCATCACCACCGAGCAATATTACAGCTCCCATTCCAGATTGGGTGAATTTGAGGCCCAGCGTTAGCCCGAGGAAATCTGGAAGAAATGCCTCTCTCTATTTCAAAAAGCCCATGTTTGTCAGCAGTTACCACTTAGAGAGATCTCAGATATCGATAACTGCCCTTCCATCCTCTGAGGTTTTCAGCGCTTTGGCCCCAATCCAGAGGAGCACTTACGCACATGTTTAGCTGTCCTCATTCAGGTTGTGGCTGTGTTGTGTGGATGGGAAGTCTCCCCATAACACAGCCTAAGGCAGATTTCATGGTCCAGGTTCCTCCCCACGTGCAGGAAGGATGCAGCGTTTGCAGCATTTGCCCTCATGCCCTTGCTCCTGGAGTCAAGCAATCAAGTTACGCTCGCTTCTTCTATTTTATTATTCTTTTTTTAGGAGACGTTGTTAGGTCATGTGGTTTGGGTGAAAACATTGAAAAATTCCAATTAAAAGGGGCAAAACCTCCCCATAACACAGAAATAACTCATTTCATATTTACAAGACTGACAAAACACAGTTTACTTACTTTCAACAAAGAAAAACAAAACCAAACTAAAATGATCCACAATGCATACCATTGTTATTATTTTTATTACTGTTGTTGCTCTTATAACTAGAAAACAAAGCTAATGCTGCGTCCCTGAACAGGAAGGTAGCTTTTGTTCTAGATGAATAAACCATAGCTCTGCTGAAATATTTAATCAAACACTGTCTGACTGATGAAACTGCTCCTGAGGGGAAAACAAAGCAAAACAAAACATGTTGTACATGTTAAAGTCATTAATCTCAGGTGGATTTCAAGTTTCCTGTTCTTTCACTCCCTCTCCCAAGTCTTGTTTTCTTCTCCATCTGCCACATGTAGAGGACAAAGTCTGAGTCTGGTCTGCTCTTGGGGGCAACATAGTAGTGTTTCATGAGAAGGAAGGCAAATCTTGATGGGATGAGGGTGTTAAGGATAAGATATCATAAGTGGTTGTAGAGCGTGTAATGAGGAGAAGGGTTTTGCTTTGGGGAAAAGAATGACTTCAGACAGTGCAGGATGGTTTCATTGATAGGACAAGGGGAAATGGTTTCAAACTAAAAGAGTGGAGATTTAGATTGGATATAAGGAAGAGGTTTTTTACAATAATGGCTGTGAAGCATGGGAACAGGTTGGCCAGAGAGATGGTGGATGCCCCATCTCTGGAGACACCCCAGGTCAGGCTGGATGGGAAGTCAGGCTCTGAGCACCTGATGGAGCTGTGGGTGTCCCTGTTCATTGTGGGGGAGTTGGACCAGATGAACTTTGAATGCCCTTTCCAACTCAAATAATTCTATGATTCTACAATTCTGCTTCCTGCTTGAACTTTCCTTGATGTCCTAGAAGATCCCACAAGAAATATGTTTGGAAACAGATGGTGAAGGAGAAGGAAAAGCCCAGGGCTGAGTTTTCTTCTCACTGCCCTCATCCATTTGTACACCCAGAGCATCCTTCCAGATTTCCCAGGCTGGCATTCGGGCTGGGCAGCACATGCACTGGGAGGATGCTGGTGGTTACCTTCAGGGATCATGGTCCCTTGAGGGCTCTTGTGTCACCTTCCTGACAAAGGCACCATTCATTAGATTCAGATTTGTCCTTTCTTTCCCCCATCTCTCCCTTCACCAAGGGCTTTTGTAGCAGCACATGAAACACTGATGGGCTGCTTGCTTGAGTGTGATCAGTGTTGACGCTTTGATGAATTGATGGTTGGACTTGATGATCTTAGAGGTATTTTCCAACCTTAATGATTATATGACTCGAAAATACTTTTCATTTTGCAGACTAAAATAAAGGGTTGGGTGGGAGTTTTCTATAATGAATGCCATTTGCCTACCTTTGGGGAGCAATCTAAATGATATAAAAATGGAAGAGGGTGAGGATGTGGGGAGAATTCATCAAAAAATATAAAGCCAGCTGGATGCGTGCAAGGTTTAAATCCTCGGATTTGGAAATAGCATTAAATATAAATTGTTTTATTAAATCACGGATATTTCTTGAAACGAATAAATGCTACAAAGCCACCAATATAATACTTTTCAAGATAGCTTGCCTTTTTTTTTTCCTCAGGGGTAATATTGCAATATTTTGAAGTAATAATATTTATGGAAATATATCAGCTGTATTTTTCCAGCTAGTGTGAATCAACAGAGCTGTGTGGTAGGGTGTGGAGCTGAGCCAAACGCCACCAGCTGTTAGGATCTAGCAGGGCATGTTAGGAGAGAGGGAACCATATAGCATCACCCGACAGAGGCATTCATATTAATTAGAGCCATTTCATTCAGAAACTTAAAGACCTCTGTGTTTCAGAGTCTTGAAAGATGCTTACTGCAGAGTTGGTACATGGAGGTCTTGCCCTGCCATTAATGATACATTTTCCTTGCAAACTCCCGCAGAACTGGTTTGTGGCTAAAGTTCTCACAAATATCTTCTGGGCCACACATGCACAGAAAATTATTTGGCAGCTACGTTTCATTGCAACTGCAATTGGAATTGCTGCTGATGCCAGGAGGAAAGCATCCAAAGCATTAAGAACAAGATGACTCTAATTTGCTGGATGAAACAGGACAGTGAAACAGGACAAGGGATGTTGGTCAAGGTGCAGCTACTCTGGAAAGACAGGGGCTCTGGAAACTTAGGAGTTATGGTAAAATCAGTGTAACAGTGCTGATTCATAGACCTCCCAGTATCGAGAGGGGAGCTAGAAGAAGGCAGAGGACAGACTCGTTAGCAGGGTCTGTTGTGAAAGGGCAAGGGGAAATGGGAAACCTAAAAGAGGGGAGATTTAGACTGGATATAAGGAAGAAGTTTTTTACAATATGGACGGTGATTCACTGGCATAGGTTGCCCGGAGAGGTGGCAGATGTCTCATCCCTGGAGACACTTAAGGTCAGGCTGGATGGGGCTCTGAGCACCTGATGGAGCTGTGGGTGTCCCTGTTCATTGCAAGAGAGTTGGATTAGAAGACCATTCATGGTCCTTTCCAACTCAGTCGATTCTATGATTCTATGATAACAGCCTAGGACATGGGCTGGGGCCACAAGGAGTATGGGCTCAAAGAAGCAAAACTCAGACTAAGCCAGTGGTGAAGGATTTTAGAAAAGCAAGAAGTTATCTTAAGCCTGGATGCCTCAAACTACAAATCTCCTAACACTGCAGCCATTTCAGTCCAATATCTAACGGTCTCTTCCCTTCCTGGGGTCAGAGGACCTGCAGATGCGTGAATGACTTACATCTTCTCTTGCTCTGCAAAGATAAAATTTCTTCTGCCATGGGAAAAGCAGATGAGGGACAAGGGTCTGACGCTGGAGGAGTGAGTTGCAGCTGAAAACAATGTGCATACAGAGCATTTCTTCCATCTCACTATTTTTTGCGCCAAGCAAAGACTCAAGACATCAGCAAGGGAGCAAGAAAAAGTCATTACAGAACAGAATTGAAATGCTCAAGTTTTCCTTCGGTCAGAACATGCCCTGGCTTCATCAGAACCTGGAATTAAAAAGAAAATTCCTTAAAAGAATGAAGGCTGACCTTGTCTTTAAAATATCAAACAAAGCCAAATTCTGGCTTTGGGATCTGTGCCACCGACCTGTCTGCATGTCAGCCTAAAGACAACCAACCGCTCATCGCACCGCGCTGCGGAGACGTTTCAGTCCACCAGTTTTTATGGGGTGACAATTACACAAACCACTGACAAACTACCAAAGGCCTCTTTCTACCTGCTCAGTGCTGGGGGAGGGAAGGCAATGGAGAGCCCAATCCCATTCCAGCAAAGTAACCAAGGAGAACAAAATATCTCTAAATTTACCATAGCACACAGTGCTAGAGTACAAAATAGCTCTAATATTGATAGCCATGCTATTTTTTCTCTAATACCATCATGCTGTTTTCTTCCAGCTCCCAAGGGCTGCTCAGAGGCATGTCATGAGCTGTTGACTCCTAGAGAGTGGCTGTAAAAGAAGAACAAGAGGAAGACGGTGTTGTTATGGCTGTATTTCTTTCTGGGAAGGTGCCTCAGTCCCCTGTGTTTCTGTAGAATTGATTTGTACAGCACTTTTCCTGGGGAACAGGCTCCCCAGAAATGTCCTGCAAGACCTCACAGGCTTTGATACCTTCTGCTCCTGGAACAGATGTCCTTCCTAACAGAGACACAGAGGTTGTTGCCCGTAGCAAAAAAATATATATCTAAAGACAGATGAAGTAATCTTAAGCTAAACTCTCCACTCCACAGCTTCTCAAATTGGAGTCGAGGATCGTTATGGGTCCCTTCCAACTCGGGATATTCTATGACTCTATGATTCTCCTCCCTGCACACAGGAGTGAGGAGCAAACCACCCACGAGAGGCATCAGTCACATTTGTTAATGCATTCTTTGGGGACACTGGGATATTTAAGTGACGAGAGGATTGCTGATACAACAGCAAAATGAGAATGGTTACTCTCCTCCTCTGAGTGCTCCGTTTCTTTGTATTGAGTGTATCTTGGCTAATTCTGCTCAAAATGAAGAGGTTGGGGAAAGAGGGAATACAGGAACTTATCTATCCCACGCCAGCGAGTGCCTTGAGCCTTGCTCTTCTCCCGTCCTTGGGAAGGAGACCTGGCTTTCTTTCCAAGTAGGAAACCTTGAATGAAACATAATAAGCTAGCACTCTGCTGTTGCACCAGAAACTTCAGCATTTATTGCGTACTATTGTTAAGGCTTGTTTATAATATAGAGATATATTTACGTAGGAAGAAGAGCAGAGTAAAGCATTAGATATATCTTATAAATATTTCTGTATGTCCGCGTACAAAAGAAAATATGTACAGCCACCAACAGTGGTTTTCTCTGCACCAAGGCAGGGTCACATGAAGGACTGCTGTGTTCCCACTCCTTTCTTTGGGGAATGGCTGCCACCTGCACATCTGCATACCGAGACCAGACCCACTCCACTCTCTGCAGTGTTTTGGAGCTGGTTCAATGATTTTGCTTGGGGAAAGAGGCAGTGGCATCTTTTCCGAAGGTTGGGATGGCCCACTGTGGCAGAACAAGGGTGACTAAGGGTGTAACACCCAAAGGGTAAGAGAAAGAGAGCAGGAGCTTTTTACGTTTTATTATTTTCCACTGAATTTTCACTTTGCTTTCATACTTTATCGTAATGGCTCCACTACAACCCAAGGACCCCATAAAACCCTTCTCAGCGTGCCCTATTCTCAATGTCTCTGGCATCCCATAGCTTTTTGGTTGTTGTTTTTTTTTTTTTTTCCTCCATGGCTGAGTGTGAAAATCCATCAAGCCCAGACAACTTAGGGTCAGGTTTTCCCATAGGGAAGTCCCATTGGAAGTCACAAACCTGCATAAAAGAAGGGTTAAAATGAGTTGGTCATTTCAGGGCATGGACCTGAAATCTTTCCACTTTTACCATCCGGTGTGGATGCCTCCCTCTTAAAAATCAAGTCTTTGGCAATAAGTGCAGTTATTGCTGAAAAAGTTGTAGAGTTTTTGCTTCTGGGATGGTCCTAATGCAGACTCAGTACCTGTGCAAGAAGGCATAGGCAGGTGTGAGTCTCAGTTATATTCAGACAGGAGCTGCTTTTCTTCCCCAAGGGAAAGTTCCTACTTTTGCTTCTCAAAATATTAAGGCACTTGATGGCTGGATATTATTGGCAACCATAGGAAAGATTTTGGAAGAAGATAACATCCCAAATGCGTTTGTGTCTTCTTGGAGAGCATTTTATTGGTGAGGGAAAGCCTTCCATTTTTTACATTTTTTAAGAGTCTCTTTTTTTACTTGACGTGATTGCTTTTTTTTTTTTTTTCCTCCTACCATCTTTCTTCAAGTCCATGTCTTCACAAGTTGAGCGACATCTAGTCAAGGAAACATTTTCTTTTCTCTGAAGCGTCTCAGCTCCGGGGCAGAGTAAAGGGTTTTCATTTGCAGACATATCTCTCGACAGTCCTCTCGCACTTTTTACAAGTGACGTAGCAGCACCAGTGGTATTTGCAGTGGCACCGCTCCACCACTTTGTCCATGTAGGGGTTATAGCCTCTGCCGCAGCACATCAGGTCACAGCTGTCGCTCCCATTGGAGGTCTTGTTGCATTGCCTGGAGGAAAGGAAACATGGTGAGTGAGTGTGAAGCCCAGCGGGGCTTTCCAAACCAATGATGACAGGCTCTGCAATTGGACCTACTGGAGCAGGTCTGAAGGAGGCCATGAGGATGCTCAGAGACTGAAGCACCTCTGCTATGGAGACAGGCAGAGAGTTGGGGTTGCTGAGCTTAGCTGAGCTGGTTGGGACTACACTGTCAGGGGTGTAGTGATATGACAAGGAGAAATGGCTTTAAGCTAAATGATGGTAGGTTTAGGTTAGATATTAGGAAGAAATTCTTCACTCAGTGGGCAGTGAGACCTTGGCAGAGACTGCCCAGAAAAGCTGTGGGTGCCTGATCCCTGGCAGTGCCAAAGTCCAGGTTGGATGGGGCTTTGGGCACCTGGCCTATGGGAAGTGTCCCTGTCCATGGGAGGGGGTTGGGACTGGATGGGCTTTAAGGTCCCTTCCAACTCAAGCCATTATATAATTCTATCATTGAGTCTTGCTTGAGCTGCAGGGTAGGGCCAGATGATCTTTGGAGGTCCCTTCCAATCTAAACAATTCTGTGATTCTGTGATCACCTGCTACCTCCACCAAACCACAAACTTACAGTCCCTAACAATGAATATTCTCAGGCGAGCTCCAAGGCTGCAAGAAAGGAGCTGGGAGAAGATGATGCCCTAAAGAACAAACATCAGTGTTTGTCCAACACTACCTAACCTGAATAGGGCAGAAGAGGAACCCTGCAGCCACAGAGTACTTGCACAGCCTGGGAAAAGCTCCTGAGCAGACTCTTCCAGCCATTATTTAGCTCTGAACTTATCAGGGTAATCACAACCAATGCACAAACATCACACTCATTTTTAAGAAGGTTAAAAAGGATGACCCCAGGAACTACCAACCTGTCAGTCTCACCTCTGTGCCAGGAAAGATCAGGGAACAGATCCTCCTGGAAGCAATGCTAAGGCACATGGAAGGCAGAGAGGTGATACGGGAGAACCAGCATGGCTTCACCAAGGGCAAATCCTGCTTGACCAAACTAGTGGCCTTTTATGATGGTGTCACTGCATCAATGGACAACGGAAGAGCCACTAATGTCATCTATCTTGCACCTGGATCAAGGCAACCCTCACTACCAGTACAAGCTGGGGGATGAAAGGATTGAGTGCAGCCCTGCCAAAAAAGACTGAGGGTACTGGTGGATGGCAAGCTGGACCCTTGCAGCCCAGAGGGCCAACTGTATCCTGGGCTGCAACAAAAGAAGCATGGCCAGCAGGTTGGGGGAGGCAATCCTGCCGCTCTGATGAGGCCTCACCTGGAGTACTGTGTCCAGATGTGGAGTCCTCAGTACAGGAGAGACATGGAGCTGCTGGAGTGCATCCAGAGGAGGGCCACTAAAATGATCCCGGGGTGTAACACCTCTCCTACCAGGACAGGCTGAGAGAGCTGGGACTGTGCAGCCTGGAGAAGAGAAGGCTGCGAGGTGAACTGAGAGCGGCCTGTCAGCATCTAAAGGGGAGCTACAGGAAAGGAGGGGACAGACTCTGTAGCAGTGTCTGTGATGACTGGACAAGGGGAAACGCTTTCAAGCCTGAGGAGGATTGATTTTGGTTAGATATAATGAAAAGGTCTTTTACAGTGAGGATGGTGAGGCTCTGGAACAGACTGCCCTGGGATGTGGTTGATGCCTCGCCCCTGGAGACTTTCAAGGCGAGGCTGGATCAATTCCTGGGCAACCTGACCTAGCTGTGAATGTCCCTGCTCCTTGCAGGGGAGCTGGACTAGATGACCTTTAAAAGTCCTTTCCAACTCTAAGGATTCCATGATTCTCTAAACAGGTATCCCATTCTCCTAAAATAGTCCAGGCTGGGTCTCTAGACATAAAAATGCAACAGGCGTTGACTTTTGGATGTGATGAACCATGTCCTGTAGATACTATTTCTCTAGGGACTGTAGAGATCATAGAATCATAGAATCACAGAATCATTAAGGTTGGAAAAGAACTTTAAGATCCCCAAGTCCAACCCCAGCCCAACCCCACCATGCCCAAAACCATGTCCTCAAGTGCTACATCTCCATGGTTCTTGAACACCTCCAGGGATAGTGACTCCACCACATCCCTGGGCAGCCTGTGCCAATGCATCACCACTCTTTCTGAGAAGAAATTTTTCCTTATATCCAATCAGAACCTCTCCTGGTGCAACTAAAGGCCATTACCTCTTGTCCTAACACTGTTACCTGAGAGATGAGGCCAAGACCCACCTTGCCACAACCTCCTTTCAAGGAGTTGTAGAGAGCCATAAGGTCTCCCCTGACCCTCCTTTTCTCCAGGCTGAACCACTCCAGTTCCCTCAGCTGCTCCCCATATAGCCCAGGGTGGAAATGTTCATGTTGGGTCAGATACTTCACTGGACACTAATGCTTCAGGACAAAAGATCTCATTGTGCATCCAACACAGTGAGGCTGTGACCTTGATGGAGACTTGAAACTAGTGTAGGAAAGGCAGTCTGATGATTGTAGGGGCACTGCTGACATCTCTCCTAAATTCCCTCCCATCTATCTAGTTTGGACAGAAACAGTTTAAGGCTGGTTTGGGGCTGGGAAAGAACAGAGGAGCATGAGTCTGACTCTTGGACTGAACACTCCAGTAACAGAAGAAAACAAATCCATGAGATTTATAGGAATTCCTCATGAGGTAATGCTTTAGGAAAAGTTATGGTATTAATGAGGTGTTGAGATTTTGTTCTTGTTCTTCCCTTATTTATTTCTGACTCAGATGGGCCTCCTGTTTGTTATTTCTGACTCACATTCCTCACCAGGCTCAGTTTTTAAAGGCTGCCCCCCTTCTCCCCATTCATTTGGGAGTGTGTGTAAATATTTACAAACCTTTGAAAGCCTCTACCAAAGGTGAAGGCTGCCACCACACTGAGCGTGTTTGCCCAATGCTGAACTGAAGGCATTGTTCCTGCCCCATGAGCCAAGGACCCTCCTCCAGGAAACCTTTGAACAACTCCTCATAAATGGATTCATAAAGGCAATAAATATTCAGAGCAAAGGTTCAAATGTAAGGATGTTGATATTAGATGAGGGGGAAGAATTCGACAATCTCACTCAGCTTTGCTGGCAACTGGAGAGGTTGCTGCCTGAATGTTCAGCTAGTGAGAGTGTTCCCCCTTGTCCTAAGAACCCACTCACATGGCCAAGAAAAGAGACACAATGACCCTCTGACTCCAGTCTACCACCCAGAAGTCAATTTTATCCCATTTAGAGAGCAAAACTCTTCCACCTGCTGTCTGGGAACAGAAATCACCCTTTCCTTGCACTCAGTTCTTGTGGTTTGCAAAAAAAAAAAAAAAGAAAGAAAAAAGGGGGGGAACTAGATAAGCTTTCCTATAACAGTGCCTATCCCATACAGGTTAAAATGTAGGGAAAGAATAAAATCTCACAAAAAAGTCTTCAGGTTTCTCAGCATTTCGGGTCAAGTATCAGGGATATTCTAGAAGATGGGAGGATGAAGAGCCAAAAGCAACGCTATGATCCTATCTTGAACCTAAATGTGTTTCTAGAAGACTTTTCTGACCATGCCACTAAGCATGTTTTGTTTTCTGTTTTAAATTATAGGCATGGGTGAATTATCTTAATTTTCTTTCCTTTTTTAAGCAAATAGAAAAAAAAAGTCAGTTTCTCAGCTGTAGCTATCCATATGAAAAGCAAGTGGGGAAGACAAAGGAGCTCAAAGACCAGAGTTTACCCACAGAAGCTGCTCCCGGGCGTCTGCTTTCTGAGCCCATGACTGCAATCCCACCAGGCTCCCTGCTGATGGGTTAAGTTCAATGTCATTTATTTTGGGCCTGGTCCAGCACAATTCCAACAAGTCAGAGAAATGCCCTCCTCCCGAGTCTCAGAGAGAAAACATGAACACGGGCGATTGCATCTTAATACAACAGCATAACATCTAGCAGTACTTGGAAGACCAGTGAAAAATGATGCTGCAGCCATAATCCCAGCCAAGGTCCTGGCTCAGGAGCAGGCTTTCATGTTGCCACAGTGTTTTGTCTTTCTTTCTGCAAGAAGGGAAGATGTCAGCCCTGTTGCTGGGACAAATCCCACTCAACCTGCTTGTCCAAAATCTCTCCCTTCCAGCCCTCATTTGGAAAAACTCTGCTGTACATATTATAGAACCATGTCATAGAATGGCTTGAGTTGAAAGGCACCTCAAAGATCATCTAGCTCCAAGCCCTCTGCCACAGGCAGGGTTGCCAAGCACTAAATCAGGTACATTGCTGTACATCACCCTCTGAGTCCCAGCAGCCTCATCATGGGGATGGTCCTTGGCACAGACTGGCAAGGATATCTTTGCATTTCTGAGTCTTTCCCATCTCACATCTCTGAGCCATCTTAAAAGTACCTCCTGGGGAATTTTCTCTTAAAATATCCATTTCAGAGGATAGAGAAACAGGTTTGCTGCTTTGTTTGGATTTCAAACTAGAAATCAAAATACAGTAAACAGGAGCAGAATGTGGATGGCAGCCTAGAATAATAGAATTATGGAATATCTTGAGTTGGAAGGGACCCATAAGGATCATTGAGTCCAACTCTTGGCTCCACACAGGACCGCTCAAAAATGAGACCATAAGTTCACACCAGAGCTTGCTCAAGCTGTCCTTAAAACCACCATAGAATCATTAAGGTTGGAAAAGACCACTGAGATCAAGTCCAACCATCAACCCATCACCACCATGCCCACTGAAGTATGTCCCTCAGTGCCACACTGAGCAACTCCCCAGGTGGGAGATGCTTTTAGAGAGAAAAACACAAATCTGACCACTTTCTGGAGTCTGTCCCCTCATGCTCCCCCAGCATCTGGGCTGTTGTATTTGGGATGATGTTCCTGCTTAACCTCATGGTGTCCCCTTGGGCACGATTTGTCTCATCCCTGTCTGACCTCAGGGAAACCACCTGTCTCCATGAACTCCAGCAGCCACAACTCCCAGAAGACACTACTGCTGAGTAAAGAAATTCTTTCTTTTTTTCTCATTTAGATCAAATTTCTCATCGTATCTCTAGTGCCCCTTGCTCCAGTAATGTCATGATGCACAGCAGTACATAAAAGAAAAAGAAAAATAATTGGAGTCCCCCAGGAAGTATGTAAAACAATGGGCATTGCTAAAAATACATCAAAGTGCACAACTGCATGTCAGATTTTAAGGGCAGGATCTTAACTACTTTTAAATTGCTTTCTCAGCCATGGGGAATATCTGGAGACTGACACTGAACAACTGTACGAAAGAGAGTTATCAATACTTCATGTCAGCAAGGGGATATCAAGGGAGATCCTGGAACCAGCCTGTATTTTCATTAAAGGAGAGAGTAAACTTACAAACTTGTGGATAATGCTGGGGGAAAAGGGAGCTGAGAGCATTTCTGAGAGTGGATTAAAATGCAAAGCAAGCAATGCATTTTGAGAAAGATCCAGATAAATATGGGAATGTTCTCAGGAGAGTTAGAGGAGCAGAGAGAAGCAGTTCAGAAAGCAGAAAGGGTTGAAGGAACTGGCTTAGAGAAATGTGTAAGAAGAGCTGTCTTCCCATCTATAAAGGATCATGACAAAAAAGAGAGAACAGCTTTTGTTTATATGCAGAGAAAAAGACAACCAGTCTAACTCGCAAAGGAAAATGAAGAGAAAAAGAAAAGAAAAAGAAGAAGGAAAAGAAAAAGGGATAGAAAAAGAAAAAGAAAAAGAAAAAGAAAAAGAAAAAGAAAAAGAAAAAGAAAAAGAAAAAGAAAAAGAAAAAGGGAAAGAAAAAGGGAAAGAAAAAGGGAAAGAAAAAGGGAAAGAAAAAGGAAGTTCAGATTAAGACAAACGTAACTGAGAGGATAATAAAGCTCTGGAACAGGTTGTTTGGAGAAAATGGTTTAAGAGAAGAGATAAACACCAGTGATGAATCAGGCATTCTCAGTTCAGTCTTGCTATGTGGAAAGTCATTCCTGCTGTCCTCTAACCTCAACACTAGTTTGATGCAGAGGGACTAAATATATTAGGACAACTGGCTTATTTCACCCCCACCCCCCCAAACTCACTATCCACTGCAATTTTACCATAAGTAAATTAATTATGCACAGATATTTCCAGGTCAAAACCAGGTCTCTCAAATCTTCCCTGAGATTTAAATGAGAAAAAGCCCAAGAACTACAGATGGCCCTAGCTACAGCTCGCCCAGCTATTGTAATTGGTGCCAACTACAAACGCATTACCTTGGAAAGATGGAATGAGCAAGGGGGATGAAAAGAAAGATACTATTTTTCTGAATTTTTCTCAGTGTAAACCTCTGGGAGAGCCACAGAAGAATGGTTTGTTATTAGCCATTCATTATAGATGTCTGGGGGAAATTTTTAATGCAGAGTGTGGTGAGGTGCTGGCATAGGCTGCCCAGAGAAGCTGTGGATACCCTATCCTTGGAGACATTCAAGGCCAGGCTGAATGGGGCCCTGGGCATCCTGATCTGATGCCTGATGTAGAGGTTGGCAATCCTGCTCATGGCATGGGTTGGAACTTGATGATCTTCAAGGTCCCTTTCAACCCAAACCATTCTACGATTCTAGGATTATTTGTTGAGTGCCATAAACAAAAGGTGGCATCTGAGATAACAGCTCCAGAATTACTCAGTAGTCATACGAATTCTAACCAAGTTGAAGTTCATCATATTGTGCCCTCACTGGGTGAGGAAACTCAAGAAGGCTGTCATGGACACCAAACACCAAATGTTGTTTTCCATCCGTAAATACCACTTGTCCTTGTCTAAATATGGGTGATACTGTTAAGAAATTTCAATGCCCCCATAATCACACAATGCAAACCACATTTCCCACCCAAGCAGATGAAAAGCGGGATAGTAGGACACAAATGGGATCAAAGCTAAGGGCTGTCACTGAACGCTGAACCTCACTGGGTCCTTTTTTGTCCTGATCTGGAGTCCTCAGTACAGGAGACACATGGACCTGTTGGAGCTTATCCAGAGGAGGGCCACAAAAATGACCCAAAGGGTGGAACAACTCTCTTACGAGGACAGGCTGAGAGAGCTGGGGCTGTGCAGCCTGGAGAAGAGAAGGCTGCAGGGAGACCTGAGAGTGGCCTGTCAGTATCTAAAGGGGGGCTGTAAGAAATGAGGGGACAGACTGTTCAGCAGGTTCTGTGGTGAAGGGACAAGGGAAAAGGGTTTCAACTAAAAGAGGGGAGATTTAGACTGGATATAAGGAAGAAGTTTTTTACATTAAGGGTAGCGAAGCACTGGCACAGGTTGCCCTGAGAGGTGATATTCTCTTTCCTGGAGACACCCAAGGTCAGGCTGGATGGGGCTCTGAGCACCTGATGGAGCTGTGGGTGTTCCTGTTCACTGCATGGGAGTTGGACCAGACGACCTCAACATGTCCCTTCCAATGCAAATGATTCTGTGATTCTTTCTTTGTAGCATTCAATGAACCTTGCTGTTTTGACCACCAAAATGCCAAAGAGGTAATCAACAGCCACAAAGACTTTGCAGCTAAAGAAGTCACCACCAAGCAGCAGATGCATGCTCAATTAACTCCATGCATGTTCTTATCCAATAAAATATATTAGCATAAGATACCTCAGGAGAGAGATAAAACTACTATTTTGTACTGCAAAATAAGAATGAGTACATGGACTAGAAGCAACCAGCATAGAATTGCCACATTCACTGCCAAAGTGAGCTGGGAAAAGAGTGGTGACTGATCAGCCCTGCTTGGCTTCAACACAGCATTGCAGCCCAATTTCTGTAGCATAAGGGAGCTCCTTCCCATCTTCAGCAAAGAGGGAGTAGCATTTGCATGTCACCAAGGCAGCTCTGGGAAAGATCAGTAATAAACAGCTCAGTAATCCCTTCAAGGCTTCAGAAGCCGGAGGCCTTTGCATGTATCACAGAATTTCCCTTTCCTTGGATTCCTTATGGGACTTTAAACAGACTTTGAAATACGATACATTGCACCCTACTGATAAAGGAGGTTAATACTTTTGCTTCTTTTCTCACAAGAGAGATCCCTATTTTATAATCTGCTGTTCTTTATCTTCTGCTTGAAGCTGATAATGAATTTTTTCAGCCTGGAGAAACTGAACTGCCTCATTAAAAGATGAGTTACAGGGTGATTTCTTCCAAGAAAGCTCTGAAATATATATGTAGTATATATATATAAATATATGCATGTTTAAAATCATAGAATCATTAAGGATGGAAAATACCTCAAAGATCACCAACCCAAAATCCAATCCATCTCCACCATGCCCATTGGCCATGTCCCTCAGTGCCACATCTCCACGGTTCTTGAACACCTCCAGTGACGGTGACTCCACCACCTCCCTGTGTATCTTGTTCCAATGCATTACCACTCTTTCTGAGAAGAATTTTTTCCTACTATCCAAGCCTAATCTCCCCTGGTGCAATTTGAGGCCATTCTCTTTCATCCTAACCAACCTTTCATTCCACATGGTTAACTCATATCAAAAATAATATAATCCACATGCTACTCCACAGGTTTGCTTCTTTGGATTTTTCTCCAGACAATTATTAGTAGCTAAGTAAGCACGATGGTGGCAAACAAACCCATGGAGTTTGGCTGCCATCAATGAAGGCTGGGGCTGCAGCAAGCCAGTTGCAAAATTCAGCTCCTTAATCAGATTTTGAGCACTTCAAAGAGTGGTGAGGCTTCAAATCACAGGTTTGTGTTCAGCTCCCTGGCTTTGAAATCTGGATCCACCCCAACTGCTTGGAGGCATGCAGATTCCCAAACCATTTCTAATTTCAACATGAAATTAAGGAGGGCCAAAATGTCTTAGAAAACACTTCAGGCTTGTGCTGAATAAGGCTTTGAAATGCTTTCAGAGAAGAGCCCTGAAAGGCTTTTGAGTAACCAGGTTCACATTTTCTGAGTGGCTTTTCACATAGTTCCATGACAAGGTAACTTGATTCCCTTTCCTGCCTGAAATAAGCACAATGAGTCCAAGCAATGAGAGAGATAATTATAGAGATGGAAGCAACCGATTAGATTATCCCTTCCACCCGCCTACTAGTGCAGGATTGTTCCCTAGAGCTTACAGAAACCCAGTATGAACAAAGTGTTGCAGCTATGTCAGCCCTTGTCCTTCTCCCAGCATTCTCTGAGCAAGATATGACCAGGCAGAAAAGACTTTTTCTCCTTGTGATGCAAAACAACTCACTTTTTGTAATGAAAATGCAACAATCCATATGTTTTAAATACAATTGAAAGGTTATTAATGGAAACCTCTCCATTCTGCACCCCTTTGGAGGCAGAAAGTGGGGCTGGAAAGTGGTGAAGCTTCCTGAACTGGGGTCTCCTGGAGCACAGTGAGAAGAGTCTGCACAACAATGCCCTACAAGAAACCCCACAACCACAGGACAAGAGCTCGTGGCCTCAAATTGCACCAGAGGAGGTTCAGGTTGGATATGATCAGGAAACATTTTTTGTCAGAAAGAGTGGTAATACATTATAACAGGCTGCCCAGGAAAGTGGTGGAGTCACTGTCCCTGGAAGTGTTCAAGAAAAGGGTAAATGTTGCCCTGAGGAACATGGCCTAGAACGTCACAGGCATGGGTTGATGGTTGGACTTGATGATCTTAGTGGTCTTTCCAACCTTAAGGATTCTATGATTCTATGTTCTTGAACACAAAGAGGTCAAAGAGGGAATAGGCAGGTGGTGGAAGAAGAGAGAAAACAAACTCAGAGACTGCTACTAAAATCCCTTTTTGATTACACTTGCTGTAAACGACCTTAAAAATTAGCCTAGTTGAAAACAGCAGGATTTCCCCCCAGAATCTTTGATGTGCACAAGGATAAAATGTTAAGACGCCTCTGGGACTTGGCTTGTAGGATAAAAACCTCTTTGGGCTATTTCCATGCAAGCATTTTACACCACTGTGGGGTAAGCATGAGCCATGTATTTTTCCTGCTCTCTCCAACAGCCTCCCCTTTGTGTTCCTGCTTCCTCATCCCTGTCACCAGGCACTATCTCTGCTGCTGGAACAGGGCCATCGTGTTTAAAACACATGAAATGTCCTCTCTGTGAGAGAAAAAGAAATCAGAGGAAAAAAAGGCATCCATGGGACGAGGAGGAAGAAGAATGAGCCCATCTGCAAACACATTATACTTATTTCCTCTAATTCAATTAAGAGAAGGGGCTGCTATGGCTGCCAGTTTTGAGACACTGGGTATCTTCTCAATTGCACTGAAAATGAGTGTAACTACATATGACCTTACAGTGTGGCCCAAGAGATGCCCACAGCTCAACATAGGTCTATCTCACCCTCCTCCCCTCTTGCAGTCATCATCATCATGCACATCCAGCAATAAGGAGCACTTCTTGACAGGTTCCTTTTGAAAGGCATCCCCTCCTGCCTTAATAACTCACTCCTCTAAATCCCCACTCAATCTCACTTCCCCTGGACCCTTCCTGGCAGGCTCACAGTCTCTGCTCTCACCCTGCTCAGGATAAACTGACGCCTGCAATACGCATTTTCCTTTCCTCAAGAAAAAAAAAAAAGGGATCATTCAAGATCTTGACATATTTTTCATCCCTTGCTGGGGTAAGATGGCAAAATCTCCTGTAAAATGAGATTTTATGTGGTTGGACTTGATGATCTTGAAGGTCTTTTCCAACCTTAGCAATTCTATGATTCTATGAAATTATAGGAAGCTGCATCTCCCTCCTCCCCTGAAAGAATTTCAGCTCATGGAAAAGGTTTCACTTGGCAGATCTCTAATGAATTCAGCTGGTTTTTGACACAACCTGTTGATTTCACACGATTCCTATAAAAACAACTTCCAAACCTCCCCAGTTTTTTTCATTGCAAAACAGGGAGTTTCAATAAAGATGTCATTTTCAAAACACGAATTTGTCAAAACCCATACAAATCCACAAAAACATTGCTTCCGCTCAAATGACATTTTCCTTCAGACAACACTTTCAGAACATGCTTTTTTTCCCTACAACCTTCAATAACTCATAAACATCTTCACTTGCTAATTAATACTGCACCATTGGGCCAGCCATGAACGTGCTGTTGTATTGTGGTCCTGCCATTGCCTTCCATTCTAATGGAGGATACAAAGCTCTAAGTGTCACATAACATCAGAGACCAAAAAGGACATGCTTCCTACAAGGTGTCTCACACAACTTTTGTCTCCACCTGGTCAGCTCCTGGTGCTGATATATTGTCTACAGAGTTGTGGTCCTAGAATAAACGACCATTGCCAAAGGATATCTTCTAAAGACTCCTGAGTATAAATTCATACTAATCAAAGATAACCAAAAAGGAGTAAGCTTTTGTGCACTGAGGTCATTTACTTCCTTTCTGTCTTAGTAAACCCTTCACTATGTTCAAAACACAATGGAAAGACAAAAGTCCAACAAGAATTGAAAGGAGGATGCCCCACAAAAGAGCATGTGCGTGCACCTTGCGACGTGATGCCCTGAGTGTGCACAACCAGGTATCACAAAGAGCATAGAAGAATGATGGGAACTCTCTGAAAAAAAGTCAAGTCAGCAGATAGCAGTGAATAAGCCAGCTTAAAATCCAGCCATTGAACAAAACTCCTGAAAATCCTGCAAAATTCTGGAAATACACAACTGTTTGGCTGTCAAAGGGTCTAGTACCCACCTGCGGAATTGATTTTTCATAGAAGGAGTTAGACAAATCATGGGAAAAGACATACGTGTCTGTTTCCTGTGGAAGGAACGGCACTGTGCCCACTGGGGGGTATGATGACCTTAAATCACCAGTATAAATGGAATCAAGTCATATCTCTTCATAGACATGAGCACTCCAACCATACAAGGTTTCTTAAAAGGCAGTGGAAGATTCATCTTTGTGGGTGATGGGGCTTTTTTTTAAGGCTGCCTGCAAGCACTGGTCCTGATTGGGTTAACGCTTGCCTACTCAGGGGAGCCTTAAAGTAGAGTAGCAATTCATCAGATGAGCAATGATTGCAAGAGGAACTCAATGCCATAAATATCATCTGTTTGATCATTGCACCTGCTGAAATAAGCAGCCTAAATGGCTTTCCAAGGGGATTTCAAAAGGTACCTTGTGCCTACCTCTACAGTGCAAGGTGTCTACAGCTCCTTCTTAGCCACAACCACCACTGAGAGTCTTGGGCATCTCTGGAATTCACTGTTCATCAGAGATGATTTTTGCCTGCACACACGTGCTACCCCCACCATGATTTGCCTGTTATTCATACATGATCCCCTCTGCCCCTTCTTAGGGGCACAGACTGCAGAAACCCTCACCTGTCCTGCGTCCCGTGTGACCCCACTTTCTCATTCTTCATGCAGAAATCAGGCGAGCTCTGCAGGTAAATCAGCTCTGTCTCCTTAACCGGCCTGATATCAATATCCTTTGGCACGAGGTATTTGCGTGTGCCCATGGGCCGATGAACGACCTTGGTGGCTGACAAATACTTGTTTTTGAGGTCCAGTGCAATGTCTTGCAGCTCTTGAAGGCCTTTCCAACAGGTCTTGATGGAGCATGACCCAGAAACTCCATGGCACTTACATTTCATTTCAAGAGAGGCTTTCAAGACCTGCAAAAAGGAATGAAGGAGTTAGGAAATGTCCTGCTCTTAAGTCCAAACATCCCACAAGCTTACTAAAGAATACTCTTTCTTAATGAAGACTGCTATAGAAAGGGCCTGCTGCTCCGATTTCTGCAGCAGTTTCTGCTTGAGTTGTGCTCAAGCAGCTACTTGCAAAGGGAATGAAATCCCACAGCTCCTTGGTGATCACTATTAGCCCAGGACTGCTCTCACCAGGACACACTTGCAGCCAGCAGACAGAAGAGTACGTTGAATTTTGATCAGATATCTACATAGGGCTGCATTTACGCTCGCTAAGTGAGGAGCTGAAAATCAGAGCAATCCATAGATACTTAATGCGCATGTCTGCCTGCAACACGTTTAGGCATTGGGTAACAGATGTCAAGGCACTGATGAATTCAGAGCACCCACATCCTGCCTTTCTGCTGGGCATGGGGCCAGCAGAACCTTTTACTTCAGTTCTGCTCTGGTCTTACTTCTGTAGGATGTGGCAGTGAATCCACCAACCATGACAATGCTGTGTCCCAAGTGAAAATTTGCCCATTGCAACTGAAACAAAAACTCAAGACATAGCAAGCATAATAGTAATAAAAAGATAGAGTGGGAATGCAGGGAATATAGAGAAAAACACCCAGAAGAGGTGATTTTAATAGGGTTTTGCTCTGCAAAGGTAAGTTCAGCTGCGGTGGGGATTTGCTCCTTGGGGCACACCAAGCAGCACGCACAGTAAGCGTTATCTCTCCATTGGCACAGCCACTGAATGCAAGCTGTTAAGAGCAGCTTCTGCCAGATAGGGGAGCAATCACTAGCAAAGCAGTTTGAGAAGGAACACATCAGCCCTCCTGGCTGCAGGGATGGCTGGGAGGCAGCTGCTGCTGGACACGTCTGGCAGATGGTAATCCTCTGTGCTTACACAGCACTTCACATGTGCACCGCCCTTGGCAGAACACCATGGGACCCATCCCCACCACACCTCCTGGGGTAAGCAAGCCGCAGCCATCCTTGGCTGTGGAAAGAGTGGCAATGACACATCCCACCCATGGTTCTAGAGGGCTGGAATTAGCATTTAGGGCCTCCTGAGGCCCAGCTTGACTGATAGCCACAGTCTTCAGCAGGCCAAAGGAGTTGAGAGCAATCAGGGAGAAATCTGCTCCTTTCGCTAGCTGATAGAGACACTGAACCTCACAGAGCGACCGACCACTAAAGAGGACTGTACAAGTACAATAACTCTTGTGGATTTGTTACCTGTCTCCCTACTTCACTGTTGTGCAGATGCATCAGTTTATTGGCTTGTGATCCTGATTTTTTCATCTTCATGGGAGCATCTGAAAATTTGGACCCCATGATAAGACCATAGTTGAGGTTGTCTGCACATCCTCCCCATCGATACCCAGGTCCAGGTGTCTCACCTGGGATGGGACCACAGGAACAGCCAGGGAGGTCCCCGGTGGTGCAGGCTCTGGCAATGGTATGGCTGATGGCAGCAGCAGAAAGGGCATACACAAATGCTGACTCCCTTGTACCTGCAAGAGACAAGAAACTCCAACTCAGATTCCTGGGATAGCTAAGCATTCCCTCAAAAGAGACCCACATAATCTCTGCCCCACAAAATGGCAAACACACCGACTCCCTGCATCTGCGACCTCTACAGGCATCATCAGCTTGGAGAAAATCTCCAGTGAGAGCTCTTCAACATGTGAGACAACATCCAATTTCAGGTTGCACAGAGAAGCTGTGGGTGCCCAATCTGTGGAGGCATTCAAGGCCAGATTGGTTGGGGCTCTGGGAAACCTGATCTGGTGGGTGGCAACTAAATGATCTCTGAGACCCCTTCCAACCCAAGCCATTCTATGATCTCAGCAGGGGAAAGAGATACATGGGGTCATGCAACTTGTCCACTGTGGTATGATCTGCTTTTGGAGCATGTGGAAGAATCATAGAAACACAGAATGGCTGAGGTTGGAAGAGACCTCTGGGTCCATCTGCTCCAACCTCTGCTCCCCACCCAAAGCAGCAGTGCTGTTTACCTCTCTCTAAATCCAGCAGGTAGTTAGGAGCCAGCTCAATGGAAGAGCAGTTCCACCGCATGTCTGAGAAAGTTTTACGGCAGGTCTTTATCACTTCCCGTGCTGCCTGGATGATGGTCTGCATCAGCTCCAGGTTGCTGCGGCACAACTGCACCTGGGAAACCACCAGGCCTTCGAGCTGCTTGCAGTGCTGGGTTTGATTTAGGGCCAAAGCCGAAGGAGTCTTGGAGAGGGCTCTGAGGAGACAAGCACATGCAAAAAAGGCATTAGAACCCACAAAAAGTCAATCTTCGGGTCGGGATTAATTTCTCTACTACCTCCAACCCAGGAAACGCTTTGGCCTGTGTTCATCCGACCTAATATTAGATACATGCGAATTACATGCCTAGTTTAGGCTGATGAGAGAGATGGGAAACTGTTCAGAGTCATCTATCTCATCTAAAGTAGATGTTGAAGATGGGTGGGATGATTCGCCCTTAAGCCTGTGTGTTTCTCTCCATCATGAAGAGGAGCCAGAACAAAGATCCTGGGGTGAATGCCAAATTGACTGATTGTGTAAATCCTTATAGGAAGGTTTTTTTGCTGAATAATGAAGAGGACAGACCTCCCAACAGAGTGAAAAATGACCTGTCGGGTCCATGATAATGGAAACCTGGGTCCTCCACTGTGGTATTCAGAAAAATAAGTGAGGTTGGTTTTATCAGTGATTTGCATTCAGCATCTGTCTCGCACACTCTTTAAGGATTATGCTAAATGCCATGTGATTAATTATAGAGAAAATCCCCTGCAAGACCTAAGGAAAAGCCACCAAGTTTGCAAAACAGATGCTTTCCCTTAGAGTTAACACCAAGGGCCTCCACCAATTCCATCGCTGTTGCACTTAGATATCTAAGTCTCTTCCTCTAGTCTCCAAAGATTTAGGGCAGAAGCACAATGCAAATATGTGCAAAGAGACTATTATGGTCAAAACTGAGAAAGAATCCACTAGAACCAGAATATAAGTTACCATGGAAGAAATCAGCAATACCCCATAAGACCCCATTGGTTCCTGCAGGATGCAATGTCTCACACTCCAGGTAAAAAAAAGAAAAAAGCAAATGGTGCCATGCACCAGAGTGTGCTGTGCTGTTATTTCCCAAGCACCCAAAATGATCAGCAGAAGCCTGGTGTGTAACTCTCTTTGTATCTTTATGACCTGCTTAGGGCAGTCATAAATGTTATTCATTCCCATAAAACAACTTTCTAGCTGGCTGCATCAGTACCTGGCATATGATCCTGGCAACACAACTGCTTTAACACATATTTCCTTCTCTCCTTGTTAAATGTTGCCTTTCAGTTTCATCCTAAGCCATCTTGGTTAGTTTGGCATATTAGCAGACACATTTCTGGGCATATTTCACTTTATTGCTGTAACATCCACCTCCTTCAGAAGTTAAATGAGATGGAAATGGAGCTAAAAATGAGCCCTAACCAAGATCAGGGATATTAGCTCTGATCTCCAGCTTTCAGGAAAACACATCTATGTTCCACCAACTACTTCAAGGTTGGCTCAAACCAGCTGCTGTGTATGTTGGAGCTCTCCCCGGGCTGTGCATAACTGCTAACCCCAATTCCTCCGTGAGTGGGAAAAAGCTGAAGTCCTTGCTAGGGCTGAGCAGGTCTGCACTGACAAATTCCCAGGTGACTGGAATTTGGCATTTCTGGCACTGGATAATCAGTGGCAAACTTGGAAGGGAAACCACCACTCTGCTAGCAATGTAAATATATACATCATACAGATATTTAGAGAGGTCCATTAAATATACAGAGAACAGAAGATTTTGGACAGTGAATTTCAAGGGGGAGAAGAAAGTAGAGTATTTAATTTTCAGAAATTCTGCACCCAGTGCTCAGTGAGCTCGGACATATCATGCTCTTGAAGGCAGAGAGCACAGGTCTTGGGACAGTACCAATGTCATCTGTCTGCGAATCTCCACAGTGTGGACTTCATGTTAGTCCTTCAGGATCCTTCTTTTACCCATGAAAAGAAAGAGCTCCTACAATTTAATCAGCTGATGCACATTGGAGAGGATAGCAGGATAATGATGGAATCATATAATGGCTTTGGTTAGATGGGACCTTAAAGATCATTGAGCTCCAGCCACCCTGGGCAGGGTTGTCAGCCACTAGATCAAGCTGCCCAGGATCCCATCCAACCTGGCCTTGAATGTCTCCAGGGATGGGGCATCTACTGCCTCTCTAGGCTGCCTGTTTCAGTGAGGCTAAGGTGACTCATACCCTGGAAGTGCTCTTTCTGCACTGGCTATAGAGGGAACCTAGGTATCAAGCTTGGATGGTGACATTGGGGCTCTATAAGCATAGAGATGGGTGAGATGAGTTCAACCCCTAGGACCTGGTGCCAGAAATCTGTGAAAGCTTATCCCAAAAAACCTATCAGGAACTCTCAGCAATGGGCTGAAATGGTCAGTAGACAAGAGGCTGAAGCAGCTTACCACTCCTTAAATAAAAGTGATAAATACAATGGTGGGTCTCTACCCCACTGAGGCCAAAGGGGCACAGGCAGCCCCAGTAAAGGAGCCCCAATGAGTGTAGTTAGCAGGACAGACTTTAGTCTTCAATGCAGGAAAGAATCCCAGAAAAACACATTTCTCTGGACTCCAGTACTTCATCTGAGAAGCAGCAGAGAGGAATTTTACCTGCTGCCATCCCATAAATGCTCCTTTTCACAATTTCCTGCTGCTAACATCATGCTCCCCTCCCCTGACTCTTCTGCTCCATCCTTCATTCTCCAGAAAGGTGAGGACAACTGAGGGGTGGCTGATGTTTTTTTAAAATATAAATATATACATATTTGGCCCATCCCTTTAAATAAACAGGCTCCAAACCAAACATCTCCTGCTTTATATATAGCATAGCAGGGCTTTCAATTGACGTTATGGATACTGACAGAAAACCATAAAGGTAATTACAGAGGAAATATGATGCATGGATGGATCATGACTTTCGTTTACTCTTCTAATTATCTCAGGCAGTTAATAAATTCACTCAAAAACATGAATGCTTTACAGTGTTGGGTCCTTTGAGAAGTATAGGTTCAGCACTGTGGGTCTGGGCTGCATGAGAAGACTATTCACAGAAGCTGCATCCATGAGCAGATACTCATGAAAGCCACACACAATTGGCTTTGTAAGGATAACAGGACACACAGGACCCTGTTCCTGGCCCACTTGTAGGGGAATATTTTTTTTTAATTGAGCAGTGAAACATTGGTGCCCTTTAAAATGCCCTTAAGGGGTAGAAGGATCTCCTCTCTTTCTGATATAAGCACCTTTGAAGAACATCTCCTTGTTCTCCCTTGTGCGACACAACCCAAGGAGGTGTGATGCAACCCTAGGAGCTGTCACAGAGGGACCACTGGTGAAACCAAGAACTTCTGCTCCAAATGATTTGCTTTACTTTCTGAGAATGCATTCTCAATTTTATGCTTATTCTTAAATGCTTTAATCTGCCAGAGATTTGGGGTAAAGTGAAAAGATTTAGGCAAAAATATATCACTTGAAGAGTGAACTTAAATAAAGAGAAGTAGTGATTGTTTGTATGTGTGTTACACCTTATTTAAGCATTTTTAACCTGCAGGAACTTCATTTTCTCAAGTGAAAAGGGCTGGCAGGACTGTTATGATGATTCCATCTGAGGTAGCCTGTGCTCCCACCACCCCACCCTGCTCTGCTGCTATTTGAAAAGGACTTGGGATGCTGAGGAGCATCATCAGCCCTGACCTGAGGACCACAGGTGCAAGTGGGTCAGCAAGTACTCAAAGCCCCCTCAAAGAGAGAAATGGGATTTGTATAGAAAAATAGAGAGGGAGGAAAGAAAGAAGGAGGAAAGAAAGGAGAAAAAAAAAAGGAAAAAAGATGGAGAAAGGGAGAAAAGGACAAAATGGGAAAAAAGGAGAAAGAAAAGGAGAGGAGAGAGGAAAGAAAGAGAGAGGGAAATGGGGAAAGAGAAGGAGAGGGAAAGAGGGAAGGAGAGAAAGAAGGTACAAAGAAAGAAAGATAGGAAGGAATGGAGAAAGAAAGAAAAAAAGAAAAAAGGAAGGAAGGAAGGAAGAAAGAGAGAAAGAGAGAGAAAGAAAGAAAGAAAGAGAGAGAAAGAAAGAGAGAGAGAGAGAGAAAGAAAGAAAGAAAGAAAGAAAGAAAGAAAGAAAGAAAGAAAGAAAGAAAGAAAGAAAGAAAGAAAGAAAGAAAGAAAGAAAGAAAGAANAAGAAAGAAAGAAAGAAAGAAAGAAAGAAAGAAAGAAAGAAAGAAAGAAAGAAAGAAAGAAAGAAAGAAAGAAAGAAAGAAAGAAAGAAAGAAAGGGAAAAGGAAGGAAGAGAAAGGAAGAAAGAAGGAAGGAAAGAAAGGAAGGAAAGGAAGAAAGGAAGAAAGGAATAGAAAGAAAAAGAAAGAAAGAAGGAAAGAAAGAAAGGAAAGGAGGGAGGAATAAAGGAAGAAAGGAAGAAAGAAAGGAAAGGAGGAAGAAAGGAAGAAAAAAAGAGAAAACTGAGCTGGGGAGGAAGATGGAGAGGAGGAGGGGAAAGAATCCCTGAAATAAAAGCTTAAAATAAGAGTTTTTCAGATACAGTGCCAAATCCAGTGCTGGCAGTAGTGGGCACAAGGCCATTGACTTTCAGGCCAAGCTCGACTGAAGTCGATGCCAGCGGTGAGTTGGCTGCCCCAGAGCCGGAGGAAGGCCGTGGAGCTTTGTCAAGTTTTCCCAAGCTGCCTATGGAGCCCTCCCTCACCCCCAGCCCACTCCCCTCCTGCCGTCTCCATCCTGCAGTCCTTTCACAGCAGCTCATCTAGCAGACCCTGTGCCAGGCAGACAGCCCCTCGCCGGCGCCCATGCCCCGCTGTCCCGGCTCCCCCCCTCCTTGTCCGAAGTGGAGAAGCAGGCACTGCTGGGAAGCACAAAATCTTTCCATTTTCTCCCCAGTTCAAGAAAAAACAGAGGAAGCGTGCTGCTGGCTCCAGAAAGGTCTTGGTTCTCATGCCTGGGAACAGTGCTCATGTGGGGATTGTCCTACTATGGGGCATACAAGAAGGAAGGGGACAGACTCGTCAGCAGGATCTGCTGTGATAGGACAAGGGGAAACGGTTTCAACCTAAAAGAGGACAGATTTACACTGGATATAAGGAAAAAGGTTTTATGATAAGGGTGGTGTGGCACTGACACAGGTTGCCCAGAGAGGTGGTGGATGCCCCGTCCCTGGATATATTCAAAGTCAGGCTGAATGGTGCTCTGAGCTCATGATTGAACTGTTGGTGTCTGTTCATTGCAGGGGAGCTGGAATAGATGGCTTTAAAGGGTCCCTTCCAACTCAAAACAATTTTGTGATTCAATTATTCTGTGTCCAAGGGGGACCGAGGGACTTTTCAAAGTGACCAAGGTTCACCTAATGATGGCATTCCTAGAGCTGTAGCTCATGGTAATTGGCTGAACCTGCAGCCTCTTTGCAAACTATGCAAAAAAGCACACGCTGCCTTTTATCCTCTTCACAACCAATCTTGAACTGTGGCTGACACTCAACACAGGGACAGTACAACCTGTGCCCCAGTGGGTAGATAAGGAGATGCCACCTGCAAGCAGCTAGAGATGCCTTGAAAGCAGCTCCATGCCCGGACATCACAACATCTGCAGTGCGCACATCTGGCTGCAGCTCCCTCTAGTGCTCATCTATTTTTCAGCATTATCCGAACACGTCGCTTCAGAGCAACTTGCTTGGCCAAACCAAAGACCCCTTAGGACAGCTCATGTGGTTGCAAAAGGAAGTGAGTAAGGTGACAGAGTTTCTATAAGCGCTGGCCCTGAGATATCTCAGATTGGATATTAGGAAACATTTCTACACAGAAAGAGTGGTGATGCATTGACACAGGCTGCCCAGGGAGGTGGTGGAGTCTCTGTCCCTGAAGGTGTTCAAGAACCATGGAGCTGTGGCACTGAGGGATGTGGTGA
Source organism: Numida meleagris (assembly GCF_002078875.1). Taxonomy (NCBI): domain Eukaryota; kingdom Metazoa; phylum Chordata; class Aves; order Galliformes; family Numididae; genus Numida; species Numida meleagris. Next base: position 191,870,279 of record NC_034409.1, on the reverse strand, counting down.
CTGGGTACAGTAGGGGTAGGTTAGGGTTGGGCTTGATATCAGTAGTCTTTTCCAACCTTAATGATTCTATGATCTCCCACTGAAAATGATGGCCGTGTCTCCTTGGCTGCTGTGCTGCAAATCAAGCTCAGAGAACCACAGAGCCCTCCTCTAAGGCTGGGAATGGGCTTGCATGCAAAATCAAGACTCAGAAGCTCATATGCACTCAACAGAAAGCCAATCTGTCCACAGCAGCCCTGATCCTGCAAAGGTCTGGCAGGGCCCCAACTTTACACCCAAGCAACACTCTGGAGCTTGGGTGGAAGAAGACAAAATGCAGAGTTTCTCTGGGAGAAAGAGCAGGTTTATGGGATGCTGAGCATCCACACACCATTCTGGGTGCTTGGTGCTGTGTGTCTCCATGGCAGGGAAGGGCACAGTGCCGATTTGCAGCAGCTGGGGATCTGGACCACAGGCCTTGTAAAAATAAGCCAAACAAAATAAAACAAATAGCTCCATTTTACATTCTCCCCACTTTTACTAATTTACAGGGGATATTCGTGTTACAGGGAAGTCCTAAATGGCTGAGAAGTGTGTTTTTCTTCCCCACCTCCCCCTGCAATTACATCACGCTCTGAATCAAAATTGAATTTCCTATCGCCCTCCCTATCAGTCGCTCCTTCTTTCCTCTGACTTGCAGACCCGGCCTGCCAAGATTTCTGCCCCAGCTCCTTCCAAGCCTGTAAACATCTGGCAGAAACCACCGCCTTATCTTCCTCTCCCCACCATCCCCATTCCTCTTTGAAGCTTGCTCCTGGCGCTGTGCCTACAACAACGTTGCGATGGGCAGACCGTGGAGACAAGCCTGCGACCGAAAATGCCGCGTTGTGCTTTCCTCCCATCCTCTCCCCTCTCCATCCAAGAGCATGAGCTCAGCTCTACCATTTCCAGGGATGGTCCCCGAGCCCCAGGGTTGGCAGCAGCCTGCATCTGGCACCGCTGCAGTGGTGGAAAGAGAGCGATGGATGGGGGAAGAAATTGGCCAGTGACTCCACAGAAAAACAAGGGTGGGGAAAGGAGGAGAAGCTGTGAATTAAGAAAAATAAAAATAAAAAATCCCATTTCATTGTGAAATCCCAGCTGGCGGCGTCCTCATTGCACCAAGTGCCCTGGGACAGGGAGTGCAGCCCTCTGCCAGGTTACAAGCAGGTGCAAGAGGAGCCTGGCGGCACATCTGGATTCAGTTCGTGCTTCGGATGCCATTTTAATCCCAGCTTTCATCTTCCCCACTCGTTTTTCAACAAGAGGATGTGTCTGCTGGGAAGTGGAGGAGCAGCAACCACAATGTCTTTCCCTCAGATGCCTCCTCATCCCCAAAAGAAACCCTTGCAGCCTAACTGCTTACTGACTGAAAGGATGCAAGTAGCTTTACAGACCAAGCCCTGCCTCTCAGGCTTAGGAGGAGATGTCCACCTTATGCAAGGTGCTGGGGACAGACTCATTAGCAGGGTCTGCTGTGATAGGACAAGGGGAAATGGTTTCAAACTAGAACGGGGAGATTTAGACTGGATATAAGGAAGAAGTTTTTATGATAAGGGTGGTGAAGAACTGGCACAGGTTGCCCAGAGAGGAGGTGAGTGCTCCGTCCATGAAGACAACCAAGGTCGGGTTGGATGGGGGCTCTGAGCACCTGATGGAGCTGTGGATGTCCCTGTTCACTGCAGGGGAGTTGGACCAGGTGGTCTTTAAGGGTCCCTTCCAACTCTAATTATTACACGATTCTATGATACATGCAAAGCTGGGAGCCTAAATACTTGGAATTGGGCTTTGTGATTTAGCTGTGGTGACTGCTACAGGGTAAAAAGACAAGATGGTGAAAAGCAAATCAGATCTCAATACCTTCTGCTTCCCCTTTAGGGCACAAAAGATGCCCTTAAGTAGACAACCAGACTTCCCACCTGACCATATACACTTAAACACCCTATAGAGGGATTTGCCCTCCTTCACTTCATGGATTAGAAGGTGGATGTGTGGTCTCAAACAGCTTCCCACATTCCATGGCACGTCCAGAGAGCATCTCCTGATGCCTATGGCAGAGGGTTGGGCTTCAAAGTCCCTTCCAAACCAAACCACTCTGTGATTCTATGATTGATTCCTGGATTCTATGAAAAAATCCCACTTTTACAAAAGATGGTGAGGGGAAAGCGTCAGGTGGCAAAGATTGGGTCAGTGAGATGGGAATTAGACGTGGCACAGGGTCTAAGGTGGAAGGAGGAACAAAGCAGGAACCTCTTGTCCTAATTTCACTGCCTATCCCCAAGATCCTCACCTTAACACACTGCATCCCTCACAAGAGACCTCCCCTGGCATCGCATTTTATTGTGCCTTTTACGGGAGATGCTCACTTGAGGTTAGCCCACATCCCATTATTTACTTTGCGCGCAGCTTCAAACCAGAGCAGAAACAGAGGGCAGGAAACCAGATGGGTGCTGGAGGGGTTTGTTTGTTTGCTTTGCAGTAAGCAACTAATCGATTGCTTGCTTAAGCAAAGAAATGAGATAGCGATGTTTTCACTTTGTTTGCAGTGACATTGCCTCAGAGGAAACTCGATCCAGACTTGACCACACTCCCTGGTATTTCTTCACCCTCCTCCCCCCTCCCCACTTCGTTTTTAACACCCTTCACAAAATCCAAAGGTTAAAAGGTCCACCAAAAAAGCATGTTATCTGTCAAGCATCCCCTATGGCTGGAGATTATCTCCGCTGCCCTCGCTCCTGCTCTCAGCTCCTGCCTAGCATGACCATTGGTCCCAATGGGAGCTGGTAGGGGTTGACACTAGAAACTTCATAAGTGGCTCATGCGAGCATTCAAGTGTGTGCCTTTCCTTTGCTATCAATGAGGAGAAGAAAAAGCAAGCCTAAATCATGCATATTTTGCAAAGAAGATTGAGGCATGTTGTTAGCACAAGCCCCGGGTACACACACTTGAAATCAATGAATGCCCGGAGAAATGCAACACGCACTGCTCTTTAAATGGCTCAAAGAACAGTGCTGCAAAACCGGGCAACAGAGCGGCAGTGACTACAAAGATTCTAAAAATGCCAAGAGATAGCCGGGTACTTACATCCATTTTATCCCATAGCAAATCCCCGTCTGCAGAATCAAAGACAGAAAAGCAGCGAACAAAAATTGCGGGCTCGGCTTCATTTTCTCCACCGTCCCCCACTTTCCGAAGGAAATCAGCTTCTCCGAGGGAAAAAAAAGGAGGCTTCCGAATCTCCTGTGCAATGTATTTCCTTCAGCCCGTGCGTTGGAGATGCACAACCTGGAAGGAGACAGAGCACGAGCCACGGTTAGCTCTGACGCTCGGCGAGTCGCCGTGAAAGAGATCTATTATCCAAATCGCAAAGGAGTGGTTTATGAATCACGACGAAGTTTGGATTATCCCCTCCCTCGCCAAGCCTCGATACAACCTTTCGAGGCAACAGACAGACAAAACGTATGGCTTGAATTACACCCTGAGTTATGGGCTGATTGTGTGTTTGCATTTAACCCTGCATGTGGCAAGGCTTCGTTCGCTGCTTCGCTTTTTTTTCCCCTCCTCTCTATAAGGTTGGGAAGAAGGAAGAAAAAAAACAAAAAAGAGATAAATCTTAAGTCAAGCCCAAATCTTTCACTCTCCATCTCTCCCTTCCTTCTCGAGTTTTTTTTCCTTTTACAAATTACAAAAACTACATTTCCCGACCAACGCAGGTGCCCGTGCCCTGCAGATGTTTCAGGCTGATCTGCTGCAACAAATGCGTTCTGCTCTTTCCCTTCTGCTTTCCTTCTCACCTCATTAACTCTGCCTCTCACTTCTTCCAAGTCCTCGGGCACCTGGAGCTCACCGAGCGGCTTTATAAACACGCAGCCCCATCGCCGCCCCTGTAGAGCAGCCTGGAGGAAAAAAAGCTCTCAGAGATTCCCCCCTCCCCTCCATTTTCTTCTTCACTCCAAACAAATAAACAAAGCAGCAAACAAACTCAAATTCTTACAAGGGTCCTCTCTACCTCCGGGGCATGACTTGTTTTAGCAGCGGTATTAATAGCAGTAAATGGGTTTCCCTTCAGTTCTCCACTTCAGACACCGCTCCGGGCTGGTCTTTGTGGTCTTTGCGGTGGTTTCCAATGGGAAGCCCACCCCGCAAGAAAGCCAAAGATAAAACAAGCAGAAAAGCCAGCCTCCTGGAAAGTACTCACCAACATCTCCAAGTCATAGGTTCGTTAAAGCTGGAAAAGGCCTCTAAGATCACCAAGTCCAACCCCAACCCATCCCACCATGCCCACTGACCGTGTCCCCAAGTGCCACATCCCCATGGTTCTTGAACACCTCCAGGGATGGCGACTCCACCACCTCCCTGGGCAGCCTGTGTCAATGCATCACCACTCTTTCTGTGTAGAAATGTTTCCTGATATCCAACCTGAACCTCCCCTGGTGCTACTTGAGGCCATTACCTCTCATCCTACAGACATGACTGCATCCCTCCCAACTCTGTCCTTTCAAAGAGTTTTGGGATGGGGAACAATCAGCACTGGGGAACTCCTTTGCCACCCATTAACTTAGGGCAAACACATCTCATCTGAGCCCCAGCTCTGGGTTTGTCCCCACTGCAGCTTTCTGCCTTGGTGTTCCCATTAAGGAAGCAATAGAGGAAGGGGGAAGGAATATTCCTGGGTGTTTGCTCTGCCACCCGAAATGCATTTTTCCATTCCAGCTGCTATCACAACCCCAGTGTCTGCCTGGTGTTAAGAGTTACTGGAGAAGTGCTGTTATTACAAAAGATTTTAATAACCTCTGGGGGCGAGTTCCGTCTCCCTTGAAGCCCAAGACAAAACTCAGGTGGACGATGAGGGAGGCAGGATTTCATTGCCACGGGCTGTTTTCCTTTAATGCCCACTTGGATTTGGGTTTGATGCATCCATTGGAGGGGAAGGCAGTGCTCCCAGGAGCGTCCAGGCATACTTTTCAGCTCAGGGCATTGCTCTGTCTTTTCATCTCTGGAAGCTCTTTGCTTCCCTCCCCTCCATGAGAACACTGGAAACCTTCAACCCTTAATCCTGCCCGTGCCTTTTAGTGTCCATTTAGATATTTCAGACCCCTTATCTCCTTCCTGTGAGTGCCTGAACAGCACAGAGTTGGGGGTAAGAAGTCTCAGATGGTCTCACTAGCCAACATCATAGTTCTGTGCCCTGACAAAAATCAGGTTTTTACATACATCTGTCTGTCTGTCTGTCTATCTATCTTTATCTATCTATTTATATTTCCCAGAGAGGAATAGAAATTATCCACCTCCCCGCCCCGAGAGCTGCACATTTTGCCCATGATCGCACCCCTGTTACTTGGGGAGGCAATAACTCCTTTTTCCACTCGCTCCGGCGCAGGTTACGTTTGCAAGAGGAATTTGCAAGGGGAGGGAAGGAGGGAGACTCGTTGGGGGCAGACGTGATGTTTACAGCTCTGCAGAGCTCTGGGTCACTGATCAAACCGGCAGCAAGTGGCCCATGGTCTCCTCAGAGCTCCCTTTTCCCGACACCCCGGGGCTGTTTGCAGCCAGCCTAGCTCTTGCGTGCAGGAAAAGTTCCATGCATGCAGCAAACGCTCCCGTCTGACACCACTGAGAGTGCAGTCCCAGGACGGGAACAGGCAATACGGACTATATATAAACACGTGAGTATCCGCCTCACCTTTTCCCAGCTTTTCCACCCAAGAAGGAAAGTCACCCAGTTGGCTCTTATTCTAAGGGTATCTTATTGAAGGGTAGCACACCTCCTAATGACTTGCACAGAGGATGGGGAGCAGGGGGTGGTGCATCCCCCTTCATGCTTGCAGCCCTGTCTCTTGCAGCACCCAGATCTCTGATGTCCCTCTACCCTTCTGCATCAACCCTCTCCCTTCTAGTCCCCTCCAGTCTTCCCTTTCCCTTACAGCTCCTGGGTGCCCAGTCTCCCTTGTAACCGCTGGGTCTCCCCTCTCTCTTGCAGCCTTCAGGTCTCTCCTCCTAAGCCCCTGGGTTTCACATCCCTCTACACCCTCCAGACTCCCTCTTCACCCTTTTATCCTTTGGGTCTCCCCTCTCCCTTTTAGCATCCTGGTCTCCTTTTTCCCCTGCAGCCCCCGGGTCTCCCCTTTCCCTTCCATCCTTCAGTCCTCCCTTCTCCCTCTATTCCCCAGCTCTCGCTTCTCCCTCCATTCTCCCCTCTCCCTTGCATCCTCCAATTCTCCTCTCTCCCTCCTATGTCCCCTTCTCCCCTCATCCTCCAGTTCTCCCTGCAATCTCCCTCCCGGGGCTCTGCTCCCTCTTACAGCCTCCAAACCCTCTCCTACCCCCTCTCCAACACTCCTACCCTCAGTCCGCGGGACCATTGCCCCATCCCATACCAGGGGGGAGTTCCGGCAGCGCCTCACCCCAAACCCCAACCCCCCGATCCCCGCTTACCTCCACCCGGGGCTGGGGCAGAGCGAGAGCTGAGTCCAGTTCCCCTCTGCCTCAGCGGCCCCGCGGAGCCTCCTTATATGCGGTCCCCGCGGCTTTGATACGTGATGTCAGCCCGGATTAGCATAACAAAGGGCTCGGCCGGGAGCTCTCCGCGCCCCGCGCATCCCCCGCGGGTCGGAGCGGTGCTCCGCGGGGCTCCGCTCCCGCAGCGATGCGCAGAGGGGAGGGGAGGGGAAGGGGAGGAACTCCCCCCCACCCCCCCATAATGGAGCCCTCCCTTCGGAGCTGCCCCCGCTGCCTCCGGGGAGGGCTGGGTGCCACGAGGTTGGCTCGTTTTAATGAGCAGTTAATGATTAGCAAGAAAAAAGCAGTTTAAAAAAAAAAATGCCGAAAATGGTATTTTCACCGGAAAACTTTGAAACGCGGCCTCTCCGGAGGATGATTAGCGTTCGCTGGCTGCCCAGCTGAAGGACAAAGATACTGCTCATGCACGGGGCTGTCAGGTGGATTTCCTTCTCCTGAGAGGGAAAGAAATCACTTGGTGATAGTCACAGCACGGCTGCGAGCGCACGTCCCCCGCGCCGGGTCCTCTGTCAGCCCCCGGGTGGCACAGCCTCGAGTTCTTCAGTCAGCATTTAATCTGAGTGGAAAGTTCAGGTGTTGAGTCCTGTTTTTTTTTTTTTTTTTTTTTTTTTTTTTTTTTTTTTTTTCCCTCATGGCTGTATTGGTGATGGATGGTTGAGGATCGCTTGCCTCCAAAAGGAAGAGAAAAAAAAGGAGATCCATAGAATGGGAGCATGGAATCATAAAGGTTCGGGAATAGAAAAAAAGAAAAGAGAGAAAGACAGCAGATGAGAAAGAAAAAAAAAGAAGAGAAAGAAGGTGAAAAAGATGAAGAAAAACAAAAGGAAAAAGATAAAAAGAAAAAAGTAAAAGAAAAAAGAAAAGGGAAAGGAAAAATAAAGGAAAAGAAAAGAAGAAAAAGTAAAAGCAAAAAAGAAAAACAATGAGAAAAAAAGAAAAGGGAAAAGCAAAGGGAAAAGGAAAGGAGAAGGACAAGGAGAAGGACAAGGAGAAGAAAAGGAAAGGAAAAGGAAAGGAAAAGGAAAGGAAAAGGAAAGGAAAAGGAAAGGAAAAGGAAAGGAAAAGGAAAGGAAAAGGAAAGGAAAAGG